>NW_017695638.1:0-3524 GCF_001879085.1 Nicotiana attenuata
AATTGACAATCTAACAGACAGGGTGGGAATCTTGATGGAAGAAGAATCCACCCATGCACCCGGCAAGCTCCCAGAGGTTCTAGAGAGTGACTCTCCCCCAAGACAAGCAGCATCCACTAAGGCTATACCTGTTCCATCTGAAGGGATGATTCCGATCGATCAATTGAAGGAGTTCATTGAAGGAACCATTAAGAACAAATATGAAGTTGCTGCCAAATCCTCTCTTACATATGCAAATCCGTACACTGCAAGGGTCGATATGTTGAAGTTTGTCCGCTCGCTAAAAGGAAATGCTTTTGACTGGTACACGAACCTCGAGGCTGGATCTATCGATAGCTGGAATCAACTAGAGCAAGAGTTCCTCAATCGCTTTTATAGTACAAGACGCATTGTGAGTATGATAGAACTTACAAATACTGGTCAACGAAAGGGAGAACCAGTTATCGACTTTATCAATCGGTGGAGGAATTCAAGACTCAACTGCAAAGACAGGATTAGTGAAGCTTCGGGCATAGAGATGTACATCCAAGGCATGCATTGGGGATTGCGCTACATCTTACAAGGTATCAAGCCTAGCACATTCGAAGAACTTGTAACTCGCGCCCATGGCATGGAATTGAGCATGGCCTCCGCTGGAAATGAAAGGCTGCCCATCTATGAACCTCGCAAAGGGAATGACAAGCAAGAAGTCAGGAAGTGGGGCAAGTTCGTACCCAAGTCCGAAAGCAAAGAAGCTATGAATGTCAAAACTTCACCTATGAAGTTCACAACGAAGGTGAGCAAGAAGCAGAGTATGAAATCCACTTCTTTTCACGATTAGCCAAGTGGAAAGTTGACTCTAAAAGAAATGCAAGAGAAAGAGTACTCATTTCTAGATTCCGATGTGCCAGCTATCTTTGAATAACTCCTTGAGTTAAATCTCATTGAGCTTCCAGAGATGAACCGGCCAAATGAAGCTGGGAAAACAAATGACCCAAATTACTGCAAATACCATCGACTTGTAAGCCACCCTCTAGAGAAGTGCTTTGTCTTCAAGGACAAAGTCATGGACTTGGCTCGCGAAAAGAAGATCATGCTTGAAGATGAGAAAGCAAGCGCGAACCAAGTATCTATCACCTTTGGCTCATTCAATCTAGATGAGTTATGCAGTTTAAAAAGGAATCAAAAATGAAGAATTACTGGAGAACAACAAAGTTGAAGACAATCAACCTGATGATGATGAAGGTTGGACGTTGGTGACTCGTCGTAGGAGCCACAAAACGAGCCCACGAAAAGAATCAGTAGAACAACCAACAAGGAAGATGATGGTAAAAAGACCAATGAAAAAGAATCCAGCTAGGCGTTTGAAGAAAGCAAAAGTGGAGGTGCACCACCCTCAAAAGCCACGACATACAGTGACTTTGGAGGATTTCTTTCCATCTTGGTTCCGCACGTGGATTTCCCGTGATTGTGTTGAGGCCTCTTGTTACAATGCTGACAAAGGGGAAGAAAAGAGTGATGACCTACCGTTAGCACCATCTTCAGAAAAGCCCATCGAGTCCACTCCTCAAGAATTTAATGCTTGTGAGGAAAAGGTTACGTTCACAAATGATGATCTTTTGCTAGGTGACACTCCTCATAACCGCCCATTGTACATGGTTGGCTATATGCGCGATGAAAGGGTAAATTGGATTTTGGTTGATGGAGGATCCTCAGTGAAATTTTTGCCAATCCACAATGTGAAAGAACTTGGTATTCCCATGAACGAACTCTCAGAAAGTCGTGTGATGACCCAATGATTCAACCAAGGGGGGCAAAGAGCCATAGGCGCTATTAGGATGGAAATCACCATTGAAGATATGAAATCAAGTGCATGGCTACATGTGATCGATGCAAAGACGTCATACAACGTCTTGCTTGGAAGGCCTTGAGTACATGAGAACAAAGTGGTTCCATCCACCTACTATCAATGTCTGAAATACTATTAGGGTGAAGTCGAGAAGAAGATAGTTACTAATGATGAGCTATTCACCGAGGCTGAGTCACACTTCGCCGATGCAAGGTTTTACTTGAAGAACCGCATTGTGAAGGAGCTAAAAGCCGATGATGTCATAAAAAGCAAAAATGACGAGCCCACAACTAAAAGAGCCAAAGTGACTACTGGTAGAGTCAAAGATGTTAACGAGGAGGTACAACCCAACACGAATAAATCTTATAGAGAGGGTATTGCGTCTTATGGTAGGAAAGTGAGTCCTGCGCTCCAACATGTCCCTAAAAGGAAGAAAGACGAGGGTGAATCATCTAATCTGTAAACCAACACGCTAAAGGAGTTAACTCTGCCGGTAAAACAAATTGAGAAAGTAAAGTTGTCCTCGAAGCCGCTTGCAGGGTTTGTAGCCCAAAATCGCTTGCAGAATGGGGCACTCCCTACAAAGCGAATAGATGAAGGTTTTGACCCTAACGCTTACAAGCTATTTGCAAAAGCCGGATACAATCCCAATGAGCCGTTAAAGTTAGGGAAGCTCCCATCAAAAGCTGCAACGAGACAACCACGTGAAGGTTTGGGATACAAGCAACCGTCACCAGTGCGCATCTCAATAAGAAGGGTGAGCAAAAATTATATCACTGTAGAAGATGAATCAGCCGCTTCTAACAAGTTTTCTGTCTTTGATCGACTTGGAAAATCACCTGCGAGGACCTCCGTGTTTGAAAGATTGGGTCCACTAAAGAAGGGGAACAAGTTCCGGAGAAATTTTCAAAGCATAAGAACACCCGCTTCACCCAAAATCCATGAGATCTCTAAGGATTTCCAAAGTTTGGTTCCTTCTAGAATAAGGCGACAAACAAAACTTGTGGTTTCATGTAAAGAAGTACTGAAGGTAAAGCCATATACTGTGGTCTATACTAAGCAATGTGATGAAGATGAAGAAAACGTGGGTTCTTCGTATCATGTTACTGTACAAGTCGAGAATGGCATTCCATCTTCAATGGAAGATAATGCGGAATTGGAGAATGTTTCGCCGTGTTATCACATATCCTTCAATGATGGGGACCCTCAAGAAGATGAAGATGCGAAAGATGCTCCACCTGAACTTGAAGAAGGAGTAAAGACGACAGTTGATGCCTTAAAAGAAGTTAACCTTGGCACCGTTGAAGAACCAAGACCTACCTACCTAAGTGCTTTACTAGAAGCTGATGAAGAGAGCACTTATATTGAGTTACTCAAAGAGTTCAGGGATGTCTTTGCTTGGAGTTACAAAGAGATGCCTGGCTTGGACTCGAAAGTAGCAGTCCATCACCTTGCAGTCAAAAATGGTGCTCGCCCTGTTAAACAAGCTCAAAGGCATTTTAGGCCAGACTTGGTTCCCTTGATTAAAACAGAAGTTAACAAACTCATCGAAGCTGGCTTTATTCGTGAAGTTAAGTACCCAACATGGGTTTCATGTATTGTCCCTGTAAGGAAGAAAAATGGCCAGATTCGAGTGTGCGTTGACTTTAGGGATCTTAACAATGCGTGTCCGAAAGATGAGTTCCCGCTTCCCATT
>NW_017695639.1:0-3524 GCF_001879085.1 Nicotiana attenuata
AGAGAGAGGCAAAGAGGCCTCGAAGTTCAGGTAGTTTCGGTGGTGCTCCGTCTAGGGGCCAGTTCCAGCGTGGCAGAGGCCGTTCCTTCAGTCCTCCTCAGTCAGGTCGTCCAGAGTACAGTGGGGCCTCTTCAGGCCGTGGTCATCAGGGATTTCAGCAAGGCCAGACTTCACTTAGTGCCCTTCCAGCTCAGAGCTCTACACCTGCCTCTTCAGCCCAGGGTTCTCGAGTAGCGAGGGGTTTCCATCAGTCCCCTTCTCCAGCGCCGGGTAGTTGCTACAAGTGCGGTGAGTTTGGTTATATGAGGAGACAGTGTCCTCGACGTCGTGGTAGTCAGTCTCAGCAGCGGGATCAGCTCTCATCTTCTGCTCCTGTTTCATCAGCACCCGCCCAGTCAGCTAGGGGTGGAGGTCAGGTAGCCAGGGGCCGCCCTAGGGGTGGAGGCCGGACTGGCGGTGGTCAGGCTCGATTCTATGCTCTTCTAGATAGGAAGGACGCCATTGCCTCAGATGCTGTTATCACAGGTATTATCT
Source organism: Nicotiana attenuata (assembly GCF_001879085.1). NCBI lineage: Eukaryota > Viridiplantae > Streptophyta > Magnoliopsida > Solanales > Solanaceae > Nicotiana > Nicotiana attenuata. The sequence goes on from NW_017695639.1 coordinate 535, forward strand.
CAGTCTGCCACAGAGATGCCTCTGTCTTATTTGAACCCGGATCTACCTATTCCTATGTATCTTCATATTTTGCTCATCACCTGGGTACTACCCGAGGTTGTCTTGCTTTGCCTGTTCACGTATCTACCCCGGTGGGTGATACTATTATTGTAGATCATGTATACCGATCCTGTTTAGTGACTATTGGGGGTCTGGAGACCCGAGTTGACTTATTGCTGTTGAGCATGGTTGATTTTGATGTTATTCTGGGTATGGATTGGTTATCTCCGTACCATGCTATTTTGGACTGTCATGCTAAGACAGTTACGTTGGCTATTCCGGGTATTCCGAGGATTGATTGGCGTGGTACGACTGACTATGTTCCCAGCAGGGTAATTTCTTTCCTAAAAGCCCAGCGGATGGTTGGGAAAGGTTGTCTATCTTATCTGGCTTTCGTGAGAGATATTTGAGCTGAGACTCCTAGTCTTGATTCCGTCCCCGTCGTGAGGGACTTCCCTGATGTGTTTCCAGTAGACCTGCCGGGCATGCCACCGGACAGGGACATTGATTTTGGTATTGATCTGGTGCCGGGCACTAAGCCCATTTCTATTCCTCCGAATCGCATGGCACCAGCAGAGTTGAAAGAACTAAAGGACCAACTTCAGGAACTCCTAGATCAGGGGTTTATTTGTCCTAGTGTCTCACCGTGGGGTGCATCGGTTCTATTTGTAAAGAAGAAAGATGACAATGAGGATGTGCATTGATTACAGACAGTTGAACAAGGTGACAGTGAAGAACAAGTATCCACTACCTCGCATTGATGATTTGTTTGACCAGCTCCAGGGGGCAAGGGTATTCTCGAAGATTGATCTCCGTTCAGGCTATCACCAGCTGAAGATCAGGGATTCGGATATTATGAAGACTGCCTTCAGAACTAGATATGGGCACTATGAGTTCCTGGTTATGTCTTTTGGGCTGACTAATGCCCCAACCGCGTTCATGCACTTGATGAACAGCGTATTTCGGCCGTATCTGGATTTATTTGTTATCGTTTTTATTGATGATATCCTAGTGTACTCGCGTAGCCAGGAGGAGCATGCTCAACTCTTGAGAGTGGTGTTACAGAGGTTGAGGGAGGAGAAGCTTTATGCAAAGTTCTCCAAATGTGAGTTTTGGCTTGGGTCTGTAGCTTTTCTGGGACACGTGGTGTCCAGTGATGGTATTCAAGTTGATCCAAATAAGGTAGAGGCGGTGTAGAGTTGGCCCAGACCGTCCTCAGCCACGGAGATTCGAAGTTTCCTCGGTTTGGCAGGTTATTATCGCTGGTTCGTCCAGGGTTTTTCCTCTATTGCTTCGCCCTTGACTAAGTTGACGCAGAAGGGTGCACCATTCGCATGGTAGGACGAGTGTGAGGAGAGCTTTCAGAAGCTCAAGATAGCTTTGACCACAGCTCTAGTGTTAGTTTTGCCATCCGCCTCAGGTTCTTACACTGTGTATTGTGATGCTTCGAGAGTTGGGATCGGATGTGTGTTGATGCCGGAGGGTAGAGTTATTGCATATGCTTCTCGTCAGCGGAAGCCTCACGAGCAGAACTACCCCGTACATGATTTGGAGTTGTCTGCTATAGTTCATGCGTTTAAGATTTGGAGGCACTACTTATATGGCGTATCTTGTGAGGTATATACTGATCATCGCAGCCTTCAACATTTGTTCAAACAGAAGGATCTTAATTTGAGGCAGCGGAGGTGGCTTGAGTTACTCAAGGACTATGATATTACCATTTTGTATCATCCAGGGAAGGCCAACGTAGTGGCCGATGCGTTAAGCCGGAAGGCGGTCAGTATGGGTAGCTTGGCGAACATTCCGGTTGGGGAGAGGCCCTTTGCAGTCGATGTTCAGGCTTTGGCCAATCGGATGGAGAGGTTGGATATTTCGAAGCCTAGTCGGGTGTTGGCTTGTGTAGTTTCTCGGTCTTCCTTGTATGACCGTATCAGAGAGCACCGGTATGATGATCCACATTTGCTTGTCCTTAAGGACAGGGTTCAGCACGATGACGCCAGAGATGTGACTATTGATGATGATTGCGTGATGGGGATGCAGGGCCGAATTTGCGTTCCCAATGTGGATGGGCTTCGGGAGTTGATATTAGAGGAGGCCCACATCTCGCGGTATTCAATTCATCCGGGTGCCGCGAAGATGTATCAGGATTTGAGGCAGCACTACTGGTGGAGGAGAATGAAGAAAGATATAGTGAGTTATGTAGCTCGGTGTCTCAACTGTCAGCAGATCAAATATGAGCATCAGAGACCCGGTGGTGTACTTCAGCGGATAGATATTCCCGAGTGGAAGTGGGAGAGGATTACTATGGATTTTGTGAGTGGTCTCCCTCGTACCTCGAAGAAGTTTGATTCGATTTGGGTGATTATGGATCGGCTGACCAAGTCCGCGCACTTCATTCCGGTGTGTACTATCTATTCTTCGGAGCGGTTGGCAGAGATTTTCATCCGGGAGATTGTTAGGTTGCATGGGGTCCCAGTTTCTATCATCTCGGATAGGGGCACTCAGTTTACTTCCCATTTCTGGAAGACTTTTCAGCAAGAATTGGGTACACAGGTAGAGCTGAGCACAATATTTCATCCCCAGACGGATGGGCAGTCCGAGCGTACCATTCAGATATTGGAGGACATGTTGCGTGCCTATGTTATCTATTTTGGAGGTTCTTGGGCTGAGTTCTTGCCACATGCAGAGTTCGCGTACAACAACAGCTATCAGTCTAGCATTCAGATGGCACCGTATGAGGCCTTATATGGGAGACGGTGTAGATCTCCGGTTGGTTGGTTTGAGCCCAGCGAGGCTAGACTATTGGGGACAGAGTTGGTTCAGGATGCCTTAGAGAAGGTGAAAGTGATCCAGGAGAGACTTCGTACAGCTCAGTCGCGTCAGAAGAGTTATGCGGATCGGAAGGTTCGAGACGTATCCTACATGGTGGGCGAGAAGGTCTTGTTGAAGGT
>NW_017695640.1:0-3523 GCF_001879085.1 Nicotiana attenuata
AGCGTTCCTACTAGGGATCCGGCATGAGGTCAAGTTATTCTAAGTTCAAAACCTGGGTATAGGTTCTAGACTGTGTACCCGAGCGAACAACTCGAGTCGAGGAGGGGGCTACGTACCGGGGACCCGCGGGATCGTCCGGCTTAGTAACGTGTCCGGCCTCTTTCTTATTTCAAGGTATGACACTAACAGAATAGGGAGTCTCAACCAGTAAGCACATCCCCGGAGGTGAGAAGAGAAGGGTTTCAGCAGTTTATATATACAATTCAGATAATATCAAAGCGGTAAACATTTAGCACATAAGGCATGGAAACATGTAGGAAAATCAGATAAAGCCAAACATAACAATTAATCTAAGCTCGAATTCTTAAACCCTGAACCGAAGTTCTAGGTTTGTGTCCCCAGCAGAGTCGCCAGAGCTGTCACACCTCCTTTTTACCCACACCCGCGAGGGCGTAAAGAAGTTTTTCCAATTAAAAGACAATCGGAACGGGATTTATTATTAAGATTCAGAGTCGCCACTTGGGAGATTAATGGTGTCCCAAGTCACCGGTTGAATCCCGAACCGAGGAATTATGACTCTATTAACAGTATGATATTTGGCCAATCTACCCGATAATTCGGGCTTATGCAAGACACTTCGAAGCGGATACGTTGTTAATACACATATAGAATGGCATTGAAAATATGGTTTTAATTTTCTAGATGCACTTATTAATGCAAGAGCTAACTTTTCCAAATGTGGGTACCTGGTTTCAGCATCTCCTAGGGTCCGACTCACATAATAGACAGGAAATTGTGTACCTTGCTCTTCTCGAACCAACATGCCACTTACCTCCACCTCGGACACGGCTAAATACAAGTAGAGTGTTCCATTCTCCTTTGGAGTATGGAGCAGGGGTGGGCTCGAGAGATACCGTTTCAATTCTTCCAAGGCTTGTTGGCACTCCGGAGTCCATGCGAAGTTGTTCTTCTTTTTGAGTAGGGAAAGAAATGATGGCTCCGATCTGATAACCTCGAGGTAAATCGGCCTAGGGCAGCTATCCGTCCGATCAGTCGTTGTACGGCTTTCACATTGTTCACCATGGTGATTTCCTCGACGGCCTTGATTTCATCGGGGTTGATCTCGATACCCCTATTCGACACCATGAAACCCAAGAACTTGCCCGAGCCGACTCCAAAAGCGTATTTCTCGGGGTTGAGCTTCATGTTGTACTTTCTTAGGATATCGAACGTCACCTGCAAATGGGTCAAATGGTCCTCTACGCGCAGGGACTTAACTAGCATGTCATCAATATAAACTCCCATGGATTTGCCTATTTGATGTTCGAACATCTTATTAACTAGGCGTTGATATGTGGCTCCTGCATTTTTTAGCCTGAGGGCATTACATTATAACGATACGTACCATACTTCGTGATGAATGAAGTTTTTTCCTGGTCCTCCTGGTTCATTTGAATTTGGTTGTACCAGAGTAGGCATCGAGAAAAGTAAGGATCTCGTGGCCGGCCGTAGCATCGATCACACTATCGATGTTGGGCAATAGGAAAGAATCTTTAGGGCATGCTTTGTTCAAATCTTTGTAGTCTACACACATTCTAAGTTTATTCCCCTTTTTAGGGACTACCATTACGTTAGCTAGCCATTCGGGATATTTTACTTCCCTAATGGATCCTATCTTTAGAAGTTTGGTTACCTCTTCTTTGATGAATGCATGATTTACCTCGGACTGAGGTCTCCTCTTTTGCTTCATCGATTTGTATCTGGGATCGACAGCCGATGGGTAGTTATCTCCGGTGGGATCCATGTCATATATAAGTGGGACCAGACGAAGCAATCGATGTTATTGATAAGAAATTGACTAAGTTTTTCCCTGAGTTCGGGGGTTAACCCTGTCCCCGGGTATACCATTCATTCGGGAAGATGCTCAATCAATACGGCCTGCTCGAGTTCTTCGACCGTGGACTTCGTCGCATCCGATTCCTCGGGGGCAGCGAAGGCTCGGGGGGTGAAGAAATCTTCTTCTTCGTCCTCGACCACATGCTCATCGATCACCTGTCCCTCGGGCTCAACCGAGGGCATGTGCTGTGATTGCTATTTTGCCACCTATTTGTCCTTTGACTTTTCTGAAGTTGATGGTGTCGATACCGGTGCCAAGTCGTGTACTGCAAACATCTCCTTAGCTGCATGCTGCTCTCCATATACTGTTTTCACGCCATCCTTTGTTGGGAACTTTATCATTTTATGAAGGGTCGATGGCACCGCCCTCATGCTATGAATCTACGGCCTTCCAAGCAAAGCATTATACCTCATGTCACCTTCGATGATATGAAATTTGGTATCTTGTATAGTTCCGGCTACGTTGACTGGGAGGATAAGTTCCCCCTTCGTCGTTTCACTTGCGATGTTGAAGCCATTCAAGACTCGAGATGCTGGTATGATTTGACCGAGCAACCCGAGATGCTCCACGACCCTTGACCTGATTATATTTGCCGAACTACCTGGATCCATGAGAACACGTTTAACTTGAACTTTATTTAAAAGGATAGAAATTACTAGAGCGTCGTTGTGAGGCTGAGATAAGGTCTCAATGTCTTCCTCGCTGAATGTGAGGGTGTCCTCGGGCACGTAGTCCCAAGTCCGTTTCTCCCTTGTGATGGATACTTTGGTACGTTTGAATATGGGTCCCTGTGGGACGTCAACTCCACCGATGATCATGTGAATAACATGTTGAGGTTCTTTAGGTTCATTCCTTTCCCGGAAATGGTTCTTGGCCCGGTCGCTGAGAAATTCAAAAAGATGCCCCTCATTGAACAACCGGGCTGCCTCCTCTCTAAGCTGTCTGCAATCCTCGGTCCTGTTCCCATTAGTACCATGATACTTGTACATCAAGCTGGGATTCCTCTGAGAAGGATCGGTCTGTATAGGCCTGGGCCATCTAGTATCTCTAATTTTGCCAATGGCTGAGACGATACCCGAGGCATCGACGTTGAAGTTGTACTCCGATAATCGGGGTGCCTCCGCCGGTCCTAAGTGCTTATCGAACCCGGTTTTGCTCATGAGTCCCCGGGAACTTTGACCTCGATCTGCTCTTCGATCATTCCGAGGTATGTTACACCTTGAAATGTTCCTTCGATCTTCGATGTATGGTTGATATCTTTCCTTATTCGACCTTGACCCCCTGTCTGCATTTCCTGCCTCCTTTGCTAGTAACCTGCTTGGATAAACTGAGCCCGAGGGGGCTCCCAACTGATTATCCTCAACCCTAATTTTTGATAGGTACCTGTTATGCACATCCGCCCAAGTCACGGCGGGGTACTCGATCAAGTTCTGCTTCAGCTGCTTCGAAGCTGTCGAACTTCATTCATTTAGCCCCTGAGTGAAGGCTTGTACGTCCCAGTCATCGGAGACCGGTGGTTACTCCATTCGTTCTGACTGGAAGCGGGAGACAAATTCCCTCAGCATTTCGTTCTCCCTTTGCTTTATTTTGAATACATCGGACTTCCTTGTTGCGACTTTTATGGCA
>NW_017695641.1:0-3523 GCF_001879085.1 Nicotiana attenuata
GGCTGATCATGAATATTTACTGGAATAGGGTCTATGAAGTTCTTATCTGGATGCTGAATCATGGATGATAGAGTGGCCAATGCATCGGCAAACTCATTCTGGATTCTGGGAACATGCCGGAACTCTGTCTTTATGAACCTCTTTCTCAACTCCTGTACATGATGCAAATACGGGAGTATCTTGGAGTTCTTGGTCGCCCATTCTTCTCGGACCTGATGTATAAGCAAATCCGAATCTCCAATCACTAGCAACTCTTGGACGTTCATGTCAATGGCCATCTTGATCCCCAAGATGCAAGCTTCGTACTCGGCCATATTGTTGGTGCATGGGAACCTGAGCTTGGCGGATACCGAATAATGCTGGCCGGTTTCTGATACTAGGACTGCTCCTATGCCAACTCCCTTGAAATTTGCTGCTCCGTCGAAAAACATCCTCCAACCGTCATAGGATTCTACAATGTCCTCTCCTATGAAGGATACCTCCTCATCAGGAAAATACGTCTTCAGAGGCTCGTATTCTCCATCCACAGGGTTTTCAGCGAGGTGATCTGCTAGGGCCTGTCCTTTGATTGCTTTCTGAGTCACGTAGACAATGTCAAATTCACTCAGCAGGATCTGCCACTTGGCTAGCTTGCCGGTGGGCATGGGCTTCTGAAAGATATACTTCAATGGGTCCATTCTTGATATGAGATACGTGGTGTAAGCACAGAAATAATGCCTCAACTTCTGAGCTACCCAAGTCAGAGCATAACAGGTGCGCTCTAGTAAGGAATACCGGGCCTCGTACGGGGTGAACTTCTTGCTGAGATAATAAATGGCCTGCTCTTTTCTCCACGTTTCATCATGCTTCCCCAGAACACAACCAAACGCTCCATCCAATACTGCAAGGTAGAGTAGCATGGGTCTACCTGGTTCGGGCGGAACCAGAACCGGCGGTGTTGACGGGTACTCTTTGATTCTGTCGAAGGCTTTTTGGCAGTCGTCAGTCCATTTGGTAGCGGCGTCCTTCTTCAACATCTTAAAGATCGGCTCACAAATGACAGTGGACTGAGCTATGAACCGGCTGATGTAGTTAAGTCTCCCCAAGAAACTCATAACCTCCTTCTTGCTCTTCGGCGGCGGCAATTCTTGAATAGCTTTGACCTTTGATGGATCCAACTCTATCCCTCGGCGGCTCACAATGAACCCAAGTAGTTTTCCGGCAGGAACCCCAAATGCACATTTTGCGGGATTCAGCTTCAGGTTGTACCTTCTCAGTCTATTGAAGAATTTCCTCAAATCTCCCATGTGATCAACGGCTTTCTTGGATTTGATGATGACGTCGTCTACATACACTTCGATCTCCTTGTGTATCATGTCATGAAAAATTCTGGTCATGGCCCTCATGTAGGTGTCCCCTGCATTCTTTAACCCAAACGACATCATTTTGTAACAATACATCCCCCACGGCGTAATGAAAGCCATTTTCTCAGCATCCTCTTCATCCATCCATATCTGATGGTACCCAGCAAAACAATCAACAAATGACTGCAACTCATGCTTGGCGCAGTTGTCAATCAAGATGTGTATATTCGGTAAGGGAAAGTCGTCTTTTGGACTGGCCCGGTTGAGATCCCGGTAGTCGATGCAAATTCTGACCTTCCCATCCTTCTTCGGTACTGGCACAATATTGGCAAACCATGTCGGATACTCTACTACCCGGAGGACCTTAGCTTTGACCTGCTTAGTGACTCATGTCTGGCTTGAATTTTCTGAGCTTCTGTTTCACTGGCGGACAGGCCGGATCAGTCGGTAATTTGTGAGCCACAATGGACGTGCTTAGACCAGTCATGTCGTCATATGACCATGTGAATATGTCCTCATATTCCCTTAGAAATTTTGTATACTCTTCCTTCTCAGACGGTGACAAATGAACGCTGACTCGTGTTTCTTTGATGTTCTCTGCATCTCCTAGATTGACGATCTCCGTCTCGTCCAGGTTGGACTTAGGCCTATTCTCAAAATTGTCAACTTCTTTAACAATTTATTCCGGTATATCATCTTCCTCTGAATCTGTGTCCGTTTGTCGCATTGTCTTGTTGCATGTCACAATCGTTGGTTCATCAAGATAAGTAATAGTAATGCTGTTTGAGTAAAGTAATGAGAGAAAATAATAAGAGAGAGATTTTGTAAGAAAATTGAAATACTTTAATAAATTCCATAAGTGTTTTGAACATTGGAGCTCTTTCTTGCGAAAAAAGAAAAATGCGAAAAGAAAATAAACTTAATAAAGCAAAATAGTGCGTAATGGTTTGTTCAGCCTTGCTACCCCGAGGCACGTCGGGCTCTGGTGGTTCTGACGGTCCAGTTGCTGAGGTGTGCTCCTCTGCTCACAGCCTGTATGGAAGGGCCTTCCTCCCCTTTCTCCTCAAAAATGACACAACAGTCCATATCATCATCTTCCAGGAACAAGTTCCTCATTGCTGCTAATGCTTCCTCTTCTCTGACCCATAGATAACCTCGACTGGTTGAAAAGTCTGCTCTAGACGGGTTATCGGTTGCTCCAATGGATAGTAAGGGCCGCGCCATGGTGGCGACCAGTCCTTGAATTCTTCCCAGGTATACTCATACCCCAACCCGAAAGTGGTACCATGCTTCTTGAGCTTGATAGGCTTTAGCGATTCCTTGGAGGTTTTTGCCAAGTCCTTTGCCAGGTTCATATCCGCTCCAATTCAGTATGCTTTCAATTTTGTTGTTCCACCATTTGTCTTTGTCGACTGCGTTGACCTGCTCGATGTGGTGGTAAGTTTCCCCACCTAATCTTCTTCTTCCTCCAATTGCTGGAATGGTCTGGCGGCTATATATGGGGTTGCTACCGTCACCATGAATGATCACCTCCTGGTGATTCCATTCAAATTTCACTGCCTGATGTAGCGTTGATGCCACAGCCCCGACGGCATGAATCCATGGTCGTCCCAACAGCAGATTGTAAGAAGCTGGCATGTCTATCACTTGAAAATCAACATCGAACCAAGTGGGCCCCATTTGCAAACGTAGGCTAATTTCCCCAATAGTGGACCTTTGAGATCCGTCTAAATCTTTGACGTTGATGGCCCTATCCTTGATTTCATGCAGCCCTTTTCCCAATGTTCTGAGTGTTACCCGAGGACAAATGTTGAGACTGGACCCCCCATCGACCAGGATCCGGGTGATAAAATAATCTTCGCACTGCACAGTGATGTGCAATGCCTTATTATGACTCAGTCCTTCCGGTGGCAGCTCATCCTCGTGAAAGGTGATTTTATGACTCTCCAACACTTGGCCCACCATGTTTGCCATTTCTCCTCCAGTGATGTTGCTTGTTACATACGCCTCACTCAATACCTTTAACAAGGTATTCTTGTGTGCATCAGAACTTTGTAATAAAGCCAAGATAGAAATTTGTGCTGGTGTTTTGTTCAGCTGGTCAATGATCGAGTATTCCTTGGCTTGTATCTTTCTCCAGAGATCACCGGGTCCAGTTTCAATGATGGCTTGTCGGCCAT
>NW_017695642.1:0-3522 GCF_001879085.1 Nicotiana attenuata
CTTTCTTTGTTACCCTTAACACAGAAAATACCTCTTCTCCGTTCAGACCCAATACCCTCTATCTGTTGCATTGCTCATGAACTGACATTTACCAACCTTTGTATCTCACATGAATCTTGAAGCATGACAATTGCCACCCACTCATTGCGTATGCTGTTCCTTCTTGACTCAAACCACTGGCCTTGGCCTTGAGGTCTATTGCTCCATCACTTGCCATGATAACTTTGACTTCTGCTTGGAAGATCTTGCTTGTCATTGGTTAACCACCCTTTTTGTCAATCTTATCACAGAAAATACCTTTGATCCGTTCACCCTAGCCCTCCTTCTGTTGCATTGTCCATGAATTGATATATACCAAGCCTTTGTATTTCATACGAATCCCAAAGCATGTTTATTGTTACCAGCTTAGTGCGCTTGTTGTTCTTTCCGGACTTATGACGCTTTGATGTGCTAACCAGATACCGTTTTTGTGCGATTGGAAAGCTAGTGGCAAATTTTAAAGTCATTTCTCACTTGTTCTGACCAAACAGACTCAGGAAGAGGAAGTAAACAAGACAAAAGGAACAGAGTAGAGGACAATGGAATGAGATGATTCCTAACAAGAAAACTACAAAGTAGAAACCTATCGGATGTGGATGCCAACTCTAATGACCATGACATGTACCTGCGGCCTATTCTGTTAAGCAAATCTGATGTTCAGCTCTTGTTGTACCTTTTTGCTGTGAAACTGGGCTTCAATGCTCCGCTTATCCAATCTGATTCACAATCCTTATTCGACTTGTAGTGCCCGAAGGGTTTTCACCATCAAGCCTCTCTCATTTTGGTCTTTCTCTCAACTCACCGTTGCCTTACGGTGCCCGTGAAGGTTTTCACCAATAAGACTCTCTCATTTTGATTTCTCTCAGCTCCCGTCGCCTTATAGTGCCCGTGAGGGTTTTCACCAATAAGACTCTCATTTTCATTTCTTTGTTCAGAACGGAGTGGTGCCCCTGATATGAATCACCTCTACTTGCTCGACTTGGCATCTCTCAAAGACTGATCAGAAGGTCTTTCTTTGGACTGTAACGTGAGCTTTTTGGATATGGTTAGAAAGAAAGGGTATCAAAGGCTCAAAACAATTCAAATGGGTTCAAAATTACAACTTTCGGAATCAGATTCTTACAACAATCACAACTTCTGCCCCAGTTTCTTTGCTTGGGGACTTTTGGATTTTTATTTTGATGGGACCGAACCGTGAGGCTGCCTACGTATCCTTAAAAGGAATCAGGTCGAACGTAGTTCATGGCATAGAAATTACTTTGTTGTTGTGATTTTTCTTTTCTTTTTATTCCTCTTTCTCTTCTTTTTTTTTCTTTCTTCCTTTTCTCTTTTTGTTGTTTTGTTCCGAAAGAGGGGTGTGAAAGAAAATAAATAAGGCTCAAAGGGGTAACGAAGGATAAAGTGTTTAGATAGCAGAACAAAATGCCTTCATCATTCCAATCTCCAAAACATGCCAAGTACAAACAACACAATTAAACAAACCAAGGAAATCATTTGTAACATCTTTTGATTGTACCAGACTTGATAACCATATCCACACATTCGCCTTCTACATCTGTTGAATACAAAGCACCATTGGACAACAACCTCACTCTCATTACCACGAACGGCTCCTGTCAATTTGGGAAAACTTGCCGTTATGATGCATTTCAATAGGGTTTCTTTATGTTCTATCTGCCCAGTTTCACACAATTCGGGCTTGAAGTGATCTCAAGATGCCTTTACTTATTTCCCTCAAATGTCCCCATCATCTTCAAAATTTTTCCATTGCTTCATGACTAGACTGACTTTTAAGACCAGGCCTAGATTTTGCATGCATGTCATGTCACTAGAACCAGCATTAGACAAAAGACAAAATGAAAGGATACAAAAGACCTAAACAAAGACAATGACTGTAAATAACAAAAGACAGGAAATTGCATTAGACAGACGGTGAAACGGTTCGAATAACAAAACAAGTAAAACAAACTGGGGTACAACCCTGGAACAAAACTAGGTAAATGAGTTGCTACGACTAAAGGAACTAGGCAAAACAAAAGGATAGAAGGGTTTGAGTCACAAGACAATATCCGGATTACAACCCTTGAAATAACCCAGACAACAAAAATGACAACAAAATAAACCACCAAAAACTCCTCCCTGGCTAACCAAGAAAGGAGCGTCTTTCCAATCACCAAACTCAACATCTTAGCCACTGACTTCTGCATCAACAATACTAGGCTCTTCACAAGTCTACATCACATTGTTCTTAACAAATTGCCTTTGGGTTCCCTTTTCCTGCTCGTTCTTAGGATCAACCTCTGATAGCGCTGAAAGCTTCGTAGCACGTGGACCTCCGAGGATCTCAGAAGAATTCTCATATTCCTTTCCAAAATAAATCATACCCGCCATATGCACAGGCGATGGACTTTGGCTAGTGTCTGCTGCATCTGAATTTTGCACGACAATGTCACCTGCATCAATAAGCTCCTGAATTGCTTTTTTCAGGCGCCAACACTTTTCTGTACTGTGACCCGGGGCATCGAAGCAATATGCGTACTGTGACCCGGGGCATCAAAGCAATATGCGCACCTTTGAGAAAAATCAAACTTCTTTGACAGAGGGTTCGACATCTTTATCTGAATCGGCTTCAACATGTCTAATTGCCTCAAACTTTGGAACAAACTGGCATATGATTCTCCAATAAGGGTGAGAGCCTTCTCTTTTTTTTGCAACCTCTCGTTCTTAAATGCTTGATTGGGCCGGAAACCTGATCCAGGAGGGTTTCGGTAGGCTCGTAGGTAAGACATTTGGGGAAGTGGTGTGGGCCATCGCGGGCCTTGTGGGTGTGGAGCATATAGTGGTGCATTGTGGATGGGGTACTGGGAAAGTGATGTACGACTTTGGGCGTTCTGTGGAGAGAAGTAGCATTGGGGAGGGTCATCTGGTGCACAAGGATATCTATAGGGCCGATGTCGAGGCTGAAAGTATTGAGCATGAATGCCCAGCGGATTATCTTTTCTATTTCTGTTTCTTCCACCCAAGCTTACTAGGATGTTCTGAATGTCTTTCGTAGTATCTTTCAATGCCGAACAACTCATGATTTTGCCTGGCTTGATTCCCTCTTCTACCATCTCCCCCATTTTTAACACATCATTGAAAGGCTTTCCCAAGGCCGGGATCAAATGACTGAAGTAGGTGGGCCCTTGGGCTTGTAGGAAAAGCTCAACCATTTCTTCTTCACCAATCGGGGTATTGACTCGAGCAGCTTGCTCCCTCCATCTGAGCCCAAACTCCCTAAAGCTTTCCTACGGCTTCTTTTCCATTTTAGATAGGGAGGAGCGGTCTGGGGTAATGCCTGATCTATATTGAAAGTATCGAACAAAATCTTGAGCCATGTCACCCAATGTAGGCCACTTGCCGATATCTTGACGATTATGCCATTTCAAAGCTGCCCCAGTCAAGCTCTTACTGAAATACGCCATCAACAAATCATCTTTCTCG
>NW_017695643.1:0-3522 GCF_001879085.1 Nicotiana attenuata
ACCTTCCTATTCTTGTAGAAATTTGTAGAACAAATACATGTATGTAGCTCTAATTGTCCCTTGCCCTTAGCTCTTTGTTTATGCATGTGCATCATCCAGCAAGCTTCTCTTGAATAGAGAAATTTGCTGTCTGCAATCTGTGTGTCCAATTGACTCCAAGAATTAGCTTGCTTTCTGTGTATCATGTCATTGTGTATATAGTGCCCTGCTTTGCTGGTGATTGATTGATACCTTGAATCTTGTATGCATTCCTGCTGTTTTGTGTAATTGTGTTTACATTGTTGCTTCATCCAACAACCTTCCTTTAAAATTGAAAGGAATTTTGTTGTCTGCATGGCCAATGCATTTGTGACATTACACTGTTTGTTGTCTATTGATGCAATTTCCTGTGTTTTGGAGATATATGTGCTTATGCTACAGTCTATGTGTAATTTTAACCCATTGGACTGAATGCTAAGCATTAATACCACCAATAAGGTCTCCATTACACAATAGAACAATAGCAAAGCCCATTTCCATGGTTTGTCCTTTGATGATGATGTTACTGCAAATTGTATAACCATCATTTCCTCCTCCCAAAAGAATTGGATCTGGTATTTTGCAGCATTTTGTTGTATTCCCTTTTTCTTTGTCTGATTCCATTTGATTGTTGTTTTTCTTTTGTAGATTTCAACTTGTTCCTGCTCTTCTGTTGTATTAGGGTTTTTTTTTTTTTTTTAAGCAATCCACTAGGCGTAGCCTAGGGCTAGTTTTTAATTATATAAATACGAAAAACAAATAAAATGTCATGAGGTCCTAACAATTGTGCGAAATAAAAATTGACTTCTACATAATTCCTATTATCAAAATTGAGTAATATTCTCAAAATTGATATCACAATAAATCTATCAAAAAATTGTATCAAAACTAGCCCATGAAAATAAATCAAAGCATTCCAATCCATAATTGTTGCATTTACGGCCAGCCCAGAAAACAGATAATATTTGCGCAAATAGCCTCCAGATTGCCGAAACCGCTGAATTGCAGAAACAGCCATGGTCCCTAGCTCCAGTAACGCATAGCCTTGCTCAAATAGCCTCGAAATTGCACCACCAGCCTTAATTCTTCCAATTGCTGATTTAAAACTAGCCCATGATGTAAATAATTCTAGCAATCCAGCAGCCCAGTCCGTAACCAGGCCCAAAAAATCGCCCAGACCATCAGCAATTCCTATTTGCGAAATTAGCCCCAGATTAGCCCCATTTACCCCATCTATAATTTGCAAATATAACCTCTTCTCCATCATCTTTCCTAATCTACACGTGTTTCCCACTACTTGCCTCTTTATTACACATATCTTCTCATAAGCATACCTTTGTCCATTCATTTCCGATTGTATCTGCCCTAGGTAATATCGACTTCTTCTCTCTTCTATCTCTCTACTGTCTTCTTCATTTTCATTCCAATCAACTTTACTAACTCCTATTCTTGCTTGAATCTTTATGTATGTACCGGAATCCCTCTGTATCTTGTTGGTGGAGTGAATTTGAGCTTCACTAGTATCCTGTCTATCTGCTGCTGCTCCTGAGACGTCTTCATCCACAGAGACACCTTGCTGTCCATCGATGAAATTGCATATGAAGACTGCTATCGAGTTTGTAAAGTCCCCTCCTTTGTAGCTGTTTGTAATAATAGACCCTATATGAATTCCATGCCTGTTTCCCTTACCCTTAGCTATTTCTATTTCCTTTTGCATCATCCAGTTGAAATCAATCAAAATGATGATTTTACTGTCTGCAAAAAGTGCAACTAAAAGCTCCAAGAGCTGTGCATTCTTGTTTTTTATGGCTAATTGTAATCCCTTGTGTATATGAGCAATAGATCCTGATATCTGGTACGATGTTTTGCAATTACCTTCCCTTGTAATCTCCCTATAGTCCAGATTTAATTTAACTCCGGTGGAATGAGTACAAAGTACTAATACCACCACCTGGAGCCTCCTTATAACATAGACTATAGATATGATTGTCTTGACTGTGTACCACCATGTGTATGCTTGTTTTTCTGTCAACATATTGGGTGTATTTATAGCTTGACTTGATTTGTGGAGTTTTACTCTTGTCTGCAACTGTTGCTGAGTTGCATCTGATTTCAGCTTTATACTTGTGCTCTTGTCTAGGTGTAATTTTAGTCCATTGGAATGAATGCATAGCATTAATACCACCAATTGAACCTCCATTACATCATAGAACAAAAGCCAAGCCCATAGACCTGACTCCATGTATGTATCTCCATGAGGCTTTCTTTCCTGTTCTACAGATGCATCCTCCATCTGACTTCCCATCCTTTGGAAATTAAATGTCTGCAATCTGTGTGTCTGTGACTTCCCATATGTGCACTTGTTTTCTATATTACTTGTTACTTTCCTTCTTCTGTGGGTGTGAAGATGTGAATTGGTTTGTGGTCTTTTGAATATCCACCAGGACAGTACTTTCTCAGCCACACCCTTTATGAATCTCCTTAATACTAAACTATATCCTATGTTTAAATCTACCCAGATGGACTGAGTACCAAGTACTAATACCACCATCTTAAGTTTATTTAGAACATAGAATATAGATAGCATAACATCTGTACCTGCAAAAAAGAACACCAAGTTAGTACCTAAAAATTCTCCCATACTCTCCTCTAAACAGATTTGAGTATGAAAGATGTGATCATTATCTCCTGGTTCTGATTCTCCCCCAGACTCTAATTTGCTCTTATTAGTAAAAAAATTTCTTCCTGTGGCCTCCTCCTTAAGGATTTGACCCCATTGAATGATCCTGCCTCCTGATCTCATATATACCCACTCCAATGAACTGATCATAGTCTCCTCAACCTTGATTTGACTATAACAGTTAACATATATCACCCCAGCTGGCTGCATACTGTCTCTCCTCCTTGTTGCCCCCTCTCCTTCTAGTTTCTTGCAACTTTTATTCTGATATATGGGCATTGTGATTTGTCATCATTAACTATCTTCCTTCCTTGTATATCTAACTCCCAGAAATTGTGTGCTTCAAAATCCCCAAAGTCCAAGGCATAATTAGCTAGATGATCAGCTAATCTATTTCCTTCCCTCAAAGTGTGAGTTACTGTTACATTGCTTCTATTCAATTAGTCTTTATTTCCTCCATGTTCTGCTATAGTTCCGATGGTACAGTCCCATTCTCCAGTTATAACATGCTTCATCATCATTGAAATCAGTGTGCAATTCAATGAGTACATATTCATGCTAACAACAGAATTTCATTGCTTCAAGTATTGCTTTAGCTTCAGCTTCTGTATTTGTTCCATTCTGCACCTCTTTTCCACAGCCATATACTATATCTCCCTTTTCATTTCTTAGCACATATCCTATTGAACTCCTCCCAGGATTCCCTTTGACTGCCCCATCTGTGTTCACCTTTATCCATCCTGATTTTGGCCATTCCCATAACACTCTTGAGTTATAGTTTCAATTGGCGAAAAATGACTCTTCAACGCATTGTACTAAGCAGG
>NW_017695644.1:0-3522 GCF_001879085.1 Nicotiana attenuata
TCTTTGGCCAATTTCTTTCTTTCACCCTCATCAGCCGCGGCTTGCACGCTATTTTCAAACTGGAGGTCTTGGACTTGTTTTTCCAATGCTCCTATGCGGGCCCTGTATTTATTTTCTTTAGCTAGCCAAGCCCACTGTTCTTGCGATGATTCAGCAAAATCCTGGAGGTGAGGTCTTTTAGCCGGCCTCCCAAATGCAACTTCCCTTCTATACCAAGCATGGTACTCAGGCGACACTTCTCCTTTAGATCGATGCCGTACACAAGTATTCGCTGCCAAGTATTGACATTCGCTCCAAACCTGGCGAACCCTTGCTTCAGGAAACTGTCCATCAGGACCAATCTCAACCACTTGGATGCTAAGATCGTCGTCTTTCGGCACTATCTGGCATCTCCCGAGTTGCCTTAAAACCCGATACGGAGCATAAGGCTGAATGCTTTTAAGACCCATCAAAAGGAAGAGAGGCCCCGTTGCTGGCATATATATGATTTCATCAACAGGCAACCATCCAAATGTCCACTCTATTTGACTAGCAGTGAGGGACCGAAAGTATGATGTCCAGCCCGTGAATCCCTCGGTCAAGCTGACCCCCTTAATCCTTGTGTAAAACTCCTCTATACATGTTTTCTTGGTGGACCCATAACTCAGGAACTGAGGACGATGGCACAGGTGTTCGGTCATCCACATTTGCAACAATAGATTGCACCCCTCAAAGAAGTCTCCCCCGGCTTTGCAAGCTGTAAGAGCGCGGAAGATTTCGGCTAATATCATGGGCGCAAGAGTGCTTTTGGCTTGAGTGATTAGAGTGCTGACGACCCAGGCTATTTTTATGTCAATGTTCCCATCTTTCCTCGGGAATACCAAAAGCCCCAAAAAGACCACCATAAAAGCAAAACGTCTATGTTCTTCCCATTTTTGGCGGTTTTCCTTGCTACATATCTTGTTTTCCGGGTTGTTGAACCCTCCTATGTGGCCATATCTGTGGTATATGAAGTGTGGAGTACAAAAGCCATTTTCCAAATCTGCGTTGTGGACCGTCCTACTTATCTTCAGTGAATCTAAGAATCGGTGCACAACTATAGTTCTCGGGGCAACCAAGTACTTATGCCTTAAAGGAACCTCATCATTTCCGATGTAGCCAGCTATTTCTTCTAAGGTCGGGGTAACTTCAAAGTCCGAAAAATGGAACACGTTGTGTGCCGGGTCCCAGCATGTGACCAATGCTCTGATAATGTCTCCCCGAGGCACAATCTCTAACAAACCGGTAAGCCCTTTCAAATATTTTTTGACTTCATCTTGCCCTTCTCCTCCTAGGTCGTTCCACCACAGATGCAACTCCAAAGGGATTTTATGCATGATTGAAAAAGGTTCATTTTGAATCGTGCTCATCCTGCACATTTATTAAGGTGATTTAATCACTTATTTTGACCTAAAAGGAAAAAATGACACTATTTTGTTCAAATTTCCAATTTTAAAACAAACGGCCGGTTTTGCAGTTACGGCCTTTCAGCACTTCGGGGAGAAGAATTTAAGGCTGTGCCTGCTAACCGTTGAAACTGACTCAGGGTGACAGTTCTTGCAAAACAGCCTTCCGGCGTCCTTTTGGGGACATTCGGCTTATTTTAGACAAGAATGGCGGCACCCGACTTATTCATGACGAAATTAAAAAATTTGGCATTTTTTGGCTATTTTTGCAAAGGGGGAGGTTGGACCCGATGAGGGTTGCCTACTTATCTCACACCCGGTGAGAATCAAACCTGCGTAGTTCGGGCAAATAAACCTAACTATGTTGGAAAACAAGACTCTTTTTGTTTTTGTTGGCAAATACACTATTTCTGAAAGGAAGATTTTTTTCATATTTTCCTTTTCAGTGGCAAACTAATTTTATAATAAAACTCTTTTTTTTTCTTTTCCATTGGCAAACAAAACAAACTAAAAAAAAACTACTGTTCTTCTTTTTCTTTCATTTTCCCAAAAATCCGGCAGCATTTCGGCACTACTTAGACATTGGTTTTTCTAGTATAGGTAATTAACTCTCTACACTGCTATTTTCTCTTTTTGTTTTTTTCAACTTTTCCCACATATTCAAAGCCATCATCATGCGAGTCCAAAACAGATAAATGCACAAGTAGGATGCATCAGGATGGTCCATTATTCCGGGTATACCTGTCCTAGACGGACCCAACCCCTGTGTTGAGTCCCCTAAGTCAAAATGCACGTGATGCAGATAAGCGTTCCTACTAGGGATCCGGCATGAGGTCAAGTTATTCTAGCTTCAAAACCTGGGTATAGGTTCTAGACTGTGTACCCGAGCGGACAACTCGAGTCGAGGAGGGGGCTACGTACCGGGAACCAAAAGGCCATCCGGCTTAGTAACTTGTCCGGCCTCTTTCTTATTTTAAGGTATGACACTAACAGAATAGGGAGTCTCCACCAGTGAGCACATCCCCGGAGGTGAGAAGAGAAGGGTTTCGACACAGTTTATATACAATCCAGATAATATCAAAGCGGTAAAAAGCAATATTTTGCACATTTATCATGAAACATGTAGGAAAATCAGATAAAGCCAAATATAACAATTATTCTAACCTCGAATTCTGAACCCTGAACCAAAGTTCTGGGTCCTTGTCCCCAGCAGAGTCGCTAGAGCTATCACACCTCCTTTTTCTTACACCCGCAAGGGCATAAAGGAGTTTTTCCACTTAAAGGACAATCGGAACGAGATTTATTATTAAGATTTCAGAGTCGCCACTTGGGAGATTAATGGTGTCCCAAGTCACCGGTTGAATCCCGAACCGAGGAAATTATGACTCTGTTAACAGTCGGCGAACCAGAAATCCGAGTAAGGAATTCTGTTAACCCGGGAGAAGGTGTTAGGCATTCCCAGGTTCTGTGGTTCTAGCACGGTCGCTCAACTGTCATATTTGGCTTATTTATTTGATTTTAGTACATGTTTTGACCCATGGTCTTTTTAACTTTGAACCGCTTTAATTATTATTTTAAGAGAATTGCAACGTTGCAAAAACATGTCTCGAACCACGTCACGTAAATGCACCCGCGATTTTTGACACATTTCGACTTCGTTGGGATTTGGATTTGGGTCACATAAATGTGCACCCGTATTTAAGAAGGTAAAATTATTTAAATTGCGTGCCTAAAGAGACTATCGCGTTATTAGTTTTGGAGAAGGCCGTGAAATTCGCTAAACGGCCCATCTCGAAGTCTAAGTATTTTTAGTATAAGCATTTATCGAGGGCCCCGCAATTTGTTTGTTTTGTTTAGCGAGGCTCATCTCGTTTTATTATTAAAAGGCAAACCTAAAGTAATCTACAATTTCTATCATGTATTGTCTCTAAAAAATAAAGGAAAGGCCCTAATTAATTAGTAATGTTAATGACCATTGGCTAGACATTTGACTGGATTCAGTCCAATTTTACAATGCTAACCCATCATGGGCCTTTGCTCAGGCCCAAACAGAAGCAGAGTCTAAATTGAGGCTTAATGGTCTCAAGGTGGGCTGTCA
>NW_017695645.1:0-3522 GCF_001879085.1 Nicotiana attenuata
TTATCAACTAACGAGACAAACGGTTTGGAGACTAAATTAGGAGGTCTAGAGTTATGATTTCCCCAATTGTTGATTTCATTAGTTGTATGTTTCTTATAGCTTTGACTTAGTTGCCTCTATCAATCATGAACTATCCAGCTATCATAAATCTCTCTCAAGTAATTATGATAATTTACTAGACGCACTCTCTCAAGCTACGCTAGCTAGATTCACATTACAGTTCACTTAGATCGCACCCGAGGTATCGTTATCTCTCATCCAACCTCTAAACCCTCGGTTATGACTCTCCCCTATACTTCGGGAGTGATGTTGTTCAAACAACTACCTAAATATGCACTCTCTCTCAAGCAGATACATAATAAATAAGAACAACTAATTGAGGATCCTTTCAATTAACCAAAATCAAAACGTAGTTGAACAAATAGAGATTAACAACTAACTCAAAACTATATTAATATAACAACCAATTCATCCCCAAAAGGTTCCATCAAAACCCTAGAAAACGAATTAGCTATTCATAATAGTATGTGAAAACACAATACTCCAATTCATAACCAACAATAAAATAGGAAGAAGAAGGGGAAAAACTCGTAGTTGAATCTTCCTCCTTGCTCCTAGCGTGTTCTTGCCTCCAAGGGTGTTGTCTAACCCTAAAGTAGTGTCTCTCCCCTCAAAGTGGTGTTTTAGGATGTATTTATATGACCTAGGGTTGATGAGGGGCGGAATTCTTCAATCCAACTTCGGATGGGAGAGCTGGAATCCGCGTCTGCCTTCGCATCTAGACGCGGACTTTGACGCGGATCCACGTTTGCCTTCGCGTCTAGACGCGGACTTTGACGCGGATCTAGCTTTTGAAATTCTTCCATTTCGCGAAGCGCTGCGTGCCTTTGCTTCGCTTCGCTGTTTTGTGCCTTAACTTTTCTCCTTTTTCGCGTCCGACTTCGTGCCACGCACGAGAATAGACGAGCTCCCACTCCTTTAATTTCTTCTTTTTGTGTCGAATTGTCATCTTTTGATCATTTATCATCCAAACTCGTTCCTACACATAAGAGACACATAATGAGTATATTTTACTTTGAAAATCATGTAATCTCCCGCGACACACACAAGAATTAATATGCAAATATACTCAAAATATGCATTTTCATCATTTATCAACACCCCACACTTAAACTCTTGTTCGTCCTCGAACAATCAAACTACGCTTTTTTTATAGACACGACCTTTTTAAATAATTATCCTAACTCATCACACCAAGAGTATTTAAAATAAACTAAGCACAAAAGTATAACATCTTCACCTCAAGATTTGACTCATAAGTACCATGCATTATTCACAACTCACCCACTTACTCTAACATAGAGGTCACTGACATTACCTTTCCTTCATGAATCAAGTGTCCTCACACAACACAAGAGAGTAGTTCCACACAATAAAATTTAAGAACACTTAGGAACTCAAGATAGAAAGAATTCACTCACTCTCAGAAATAACGTTCATATGCCACAAAAGATGCACCATAAGCTTGCCCGTAGTGTACTACTCCACTAATCGAGCTCATTCAATCTAGGATCAATTAGGACTTTATTTGGTTGTACTGTAGGCTACGAGACGGGTAGGATACATTTAGATATAAGAGTGACTACACCTCCCTAAGCACTTTAATACATATACTTTAACATTCAAACCCCATACTTATGTCAAACCAAAAACTCCACCTTCACATCAATGTATATTACCCATTCTTCTTTAAGCACACTTACATCAAAAGCCACCACTTATCAAGGAATATTTTTTTTCACAACAATCGAACTATTTTTTTTCTTTTTTTTTTTCAATTCAAGTGGTTCTTACTTTTTCAAAACAGTGCACCTTTCTCCTTATTTCATTAGTTCCACTCAAAAGCCAAACCAACCACCCCACACTTTAACTTTTACATAAATCATCACAATTCAAGTGCTTATGAGAGGTTAAAAGGTTCAAATAGATAGTCCATTCAAACAAATGGGTAAGACTTGTAATGTGGTTGCCAAAGAAACAGGATTACAGGCTCAAAGGGGTTAACTACGATACATAACAATTAGGCGGGTAAAATATACGTATCTGGCTCAACAAAGAAATGCCTATATCACTTCCTAGACTGAATAAAACTACTATTTCGCTTTGCAAACACACGGGCAAGTTCTAGGCATCAAATGCAATGCACAGAATATAACAAATCCTTACTCACACATGGCACATAACTCACTCAAGATTGGTTTGATCAAGACACTCTAGTCAAAGCAGTTAAGCAAAGTTAAGATCATACAATTTAAGGTACTTATACAAGAGTCAAAAACTGAGCCTAAGCGTCACAGCCAAAGTACTCACTATTCTCAAGGCATAACCAAGTCAAGAGATATTGCTTCAATTCAAAGCATAACACAATAGCTCCTACTCCCAAAAAAAAACTAACTACGCCCGGTTCAAATAAAATCCTTGGAAAAGAACCGCGGCACAAAGAAAAACCAAGGGGGAAATATTACACTACCTACAAAGAAAATCTTTTTGTTTTTTATTCTTTAGACTTAAATCCCTCAAGAAAATTATCTAATAGATCCATCGTCGGGAAAAGTCCAATCTTTTAAAAAAAATACTATTTAATTAAACTAATACGGCTAAAGTAGCATGAAAAGTCACCCAGACAATCTCATCACCCCACACTTAAAATTGTGCATTGTCCCAATGCACAGCATAACCATAAGAGGGTAAGAGAAACTCCCTGGTAGGCCAAAGGCCGAAGCACTAGCAGTTCATGGGGTACTCAGACTTCTCTCAGGCTTGGTCCTTCGTGCGGGTACCTCACACTTAGTTCCAACCATTTAATTTGCTGTTGCATCCTTCCAATACCTTTGCTTTCCATGCTCCTAAAAAAAATTGACACTACAAAAATAATACAATTAAAAAATATAAAAAATAACTTAAAGAAACCAATAAAGTGGGGTTGCCTCCCAACAAGTGCTTGATTTAACGTCGCGGCACAACGCGAATCACTTTTTGCCTCCACCTCGAGCTTATGAATTGAACCCCCAATTTTGATTCAAGCTTATGATTATGGTCATGGGGCGGTGGAACGAATCTAACTGGCCCAAGGAAATAATGTAGTATTCTGCATTCCTTGGCCTTTGTATGAGGTATGTAATCCTGACTTTCTGGCAAGAAGAATTCCAGAATATATGCACCTTGTTCCTCATTCCTTGACTCTTCGATTGGTTCAGATGACTCTATTTCCATATCATCATCCAAACATAATGTGGAAAAATGCTTGGAGTGTGGACCAATGCGCTCAAACACATGAACTTCAGGACTCTCAACATCCTCAACATCAGTGATACTAGAGTCAACAAAATTTATATCCTCAAAGTCCTTGGCTGGCTGTAGTCTCACTTCTTCAACATTGACATCCTCAAATTGTGGTTGGCTAGGTTGTTGATGTTCTACTCTGACCTCCCCAATTAACACCTCAAATTCATGCTCTTCTTG
>NW_017695646.1:0-3522 GCF_001879085.1 Nicotiana attenuata
AATTCTCCTTTAAAAATTTAAAAATGAAGTTTAATCCTTTTAGAAATTTACTTACTAATTCGATGTGAGTTAAACAATTCGAGCTACCAATGGGTTCACAATTAATCCACGTGCAACATGCTTTTGGGTCCTAACTACCCGGACAATAGCATAATAGTAGCTACGCACGGACTCTCGTCACCTCGTGCGTATGTAGCCCCCACAAATAGGAGCACATAATCAATTACTTCACCTATGGGGTAAATTCCCCCTCACAAGATTAGAAAGGAGACTCACCTCGCTCCGAAGACTCAAAACCGGCATTCTAAATTCTTCCGAGGACTCCAATTGATGCACCACGCTCCAAGACTAGCCAATGGTTACGCAAATCCATTAATATATGCTCGAATATTCATTACAACTAATTTATAGCAATTCCTAACCCCGATTGGAAAGTTGACCAAAACGCCCTCGGGCCCACGTGCCCGGAATCCAAAACTTTTCGAAGATAAAGTTTACCCATAACCTTAGGAACTCGAATATATAATTTTCTCTTAATTCCATACTCAAAATCGTAATCAAAATCCAAGATTTCTAATTTCCTAGGTTTTCAACCAAAACCCCAAATTTACACTAATCTTCATACTTAAATCCATACATAATTGATATATTTAACACAAAAGTGATGGGGATAACTTACCTTGACATTGACGACGAAAATCCCCTCCTTGAAGCTCTCCAAAATCGCCCCAAGCCATGAGAAATATGAGAGAAATGGCCAATCCCCGACTTTAAATTAACCTTCTGCCTCCAGGGATTTTCGCTTCTGCGGAAATAATCCCGCTTCCGCGGTCCCGCTTTTGCGGAAAATATTCCGCTTCTGCGGTCCCTGGGCTCAATCCCATTTTCGCTTTTGCGATAAGCCAACCGCTTCTGCGGTTCCGCATCAGCGGATCAAGGGCCGCTTCTGCGGTCCTGGCTACCCTCGCCCTCGTCCGCCTCTGCGGTTTCTTCTTCGCTTCTGCGGTCCCATTTCCGCAGAAGCGGAAATACCAGATACCAGCTGCCTCAGCACTTCTTCAAACTCCGGATTCGATCCGTTAGCCACCCGGAATCCACCCGAGGCCCCTGGGACCTCAACTAATCATACCAACTAGTCCCAAAACACATTAAGGACTTGCTCGAGGCCTCAAATCACATCAAACAACACGAAAATCACGAATTACACCCCAATTCAATCTTTATGAACTTTAGAATTCCAAACTTCTACTTCCGATGTTTAAACCTTTCAAATCATGTCCGATTGACCTCAAATTTTGCACACAAGTCATATTTGACATTACAGACCTACTCCAACTTCCGGAATCGGATTTTGACCCCGATATCAAAAAGTCAACCTCCGATCAAACTTCTCAAAAACCTTCAAATTCTATCTTTAGCCAAATTGCTCCAAAATGACCCACGGACCTCCGAATTCCCTTCCGATCGCGCTCCCAACTCCAGAATCACCATATGGAGCTACTCCCAGTCTTGGAATTCCAAACGGACATTGATACCACTGAAATGCACTTCAAACCAAACTTATGAAATTTCTTCCAAAATGCTAACTTCCACAATAGGCGCCAAAACGCTCCCGGGTTATCCAAAACCCGAACCAGGCATACGCCCAAGTCCGATATCATCATACGAACCTGCTGGAACCTTCAGATCCCGATTCCGAGGTCGTTTACTCAAAAATCCAATCCTAGTTCATTCTTTCAACTTTAAGCTTCTCAAATGAGAATTTTCATTTAAATTTAACTCTGATCTGCCTGAATTTAAATTCCGACCATGCGAACAAGTCACAATACCTAAAATGAAGCTGCTCGTGGCCTCAAACTGCTGAACGACGCGCTAGGGCTCAAAACGACCGGTCGGGTCGTTACATTCTCTCCCACTTAAACATACGTTCGTCCTCGAACGTGCTGAGAACTATACTGAAGTAGTTTGAAATTGATGTTTAACTTCTCATGCACCTCCCCGTGCTACCACAACTTAGCTGAGCACATTGGCTCGATAAATTTTGAAGATATTCCCTTTTTTTTTCAAGCAAATAACCTTAAAGCCCAATTCCAACATCCGGAGTTCTATGCCAGGCCTGTTTCCAACATACGATCACCGTATCAATCACTATACGCTGTACTCAAACGTGACTGCATAACTCTGCTGAATTCACACTTTGCATCACTTTACTCATAGGACCACAATAACATTTCTGTTTGAATTAATCGAAATTCCACGAATCTGATGCTCCCATTGCACCTCATGACCTACATAGGTCTTACTCTAACTATTACAATATCGCCACGACGGATGAGATGCCGAAATTCATAATCAACTGCCGAGTCAACCAACCATCGAGTCTATACTTCTGACAAGAAACTTTACCCCATTCTGAACCAAATAATGATCTTCGCTCCTTAATATACTTCATATAATCAGATTGCACTGATCCTAAATCCCACAATCTCATATTACCCAGTACGAACTGCTCGGCAATAAGCCACTCCGAATGCGATCACAAGTCTCATATGACGCCACAATGTGCCAATAGGCCACCAATCTGAACACAACACAAACAGGAAATCGAACTCTGGAAGGAATTACCTAACTCCCGCACTACTACGGACTTTCCTTAGAAAATAGGAAGCAGGACATACAAAATTAGCATATAGAAAACTACACTCATCATCACACTGTTGCGGCGTGCAACCCGATCCACACAGCATAACTATGGCGGCGTGCCATCCGATCCTCACAATATAACCATGGCGGCGTGCCACCCGATCCTCACAATATAACCATGGTGGCGTGCCACCCGATCCACACGTAGAACTCACATTAGGAGATACACATCGAGCTAATTTGCTCATTGCGATAAAATACCGAATCTAGCTCACAAGCACGCTAAGTGCATAATGCCATCACTGAGGGGACATATAGCGCGATAAGCTACAAAACTCGAGCACAACTGAAGTGCGATATACAGTCTGAATCTCAAGATCCGTCTTGCTCATAATACGTCATTGCCACGCGGAACCTCAACACATAAAATTTACCAAGCCGTCTCACAACTCATACGGCGCATTACATCATTACCTGGAATGGATGATGACAAAATAACACCCCGACTGTTCCTCCATAGGGAACGCTCGCTGAAGCGAACACACTAGCCCGATATAAAGCCCTGTTCACATATAAATCAATCCACCGATCTCAAGCCCATTTCTGATTGCACCAACTTGGCCAATGACCTTTCAAAGGTCCGTAGCAACCCCCTTTTGCCTCATATCACGTAAGAATAACCATCATAACCGGAGCAACCTCCTCAGTTCATAACCCAATATACAAAGTGCCCTCCAGGCATAAATTCTCAATTTAACGATATCATCACAATTCTTCATACTTGGTCTATATCTTTAATCAATCAAGTGGCGTCGTGCCACATTTATGTAATCTTCCTGTGGAACACACTCCCACAATCTACCATAACAATTAACTAGG
>NW_017695647.1:0-3521 GCF_001879085.1 Nicotiana attenuata
TATACAAACTTATACATGTGACATACGGGCCTATAAGGCCGACATGACCATTTGTAAACTCAAAACATAGGCCGACAAGGCCATACAAGTATCATACATCTGACATCTGTCTACAAGCCTCTAAGAGTACATAAAATCATAAAGGTCGGGACAGGGCCCCGCTATACCAATCAATACATATCCAAAGCATACTGACCAAATAGGCAACTCCGGAGCAAGTGGAGTGCACCAACACCTTCGCTGAGCTGATAGCCTACTAGGAGGAATGTCAACCTGTCTATCGGGACCTGCGGGCATGAAACGCAGCGTCCCCAGGCAAAAGGGACGTCAGTACGAATAAAGTACCGAGTATGTAAGGCAGGAAAGCATAAACAAGATCAGTAACGTAAAGAGAGATAGAGGAGATACAACCTGTAACATCTGAGTGCATCTGGGGGCTACTGACATGAAATGCATAATACATATATATACATAAACTTTTAAAAACATACGCCTCTGTGGGCATCATCATCATCATATCATACCCGGCCTCAAAGAGGACTCGGTAAAAACATACCCGGCCACGTGGAGCTCGGTAAACCCAACTGATCAGTGGTTGCACAATAGGTGCCATACCCGGCCGACTATAGCGCGGCTCGGTAGAGTAAAGTAGATACATATATAATGCATGCTGGACTCATGGAGTCACGTTCTAAACCTTTTGGAGTGACATAAAGTCATTGCACCATCGATTAACATTATGGACATCATGGCATCAATATGAACTTCACTAGGACTCAAGGATCATATATACTTTCTTGGAATAACTTTGTAAGGAAAGAATAACATGGACAACCTTAGTTGCTAGGAGTAGATTCATTATGAAATAGCGTATCGTTTATGTTCGTTTCACTTTAGATCATGCCAAAAGAATGAAGGAAGAGCCTTAACATACCTTGTATATACTGCCCCATTCTCAAGCTATGAAATTTTCACGACTCCTTAGTCTACAATAAGAGAAACGATACTGTAGTTATCATTCAAGCGTCATAACTATTATGTATCGACCACAACCTATTTAACGATGAAACGGACAGCACCTCCCCTATATATATGACTTCACACAATTCCAAACAATCACCAAACAGCCCAAACAACATCAATAATAATCATATTGAGCCTCCCAAAACAGTCCACGCACAACCTAATCACTTCATACATACGACGGCCACCGTAGTCGTGTCAAACGATCTGGAAATGTTACGAAGAACTACCAGCCCACAACCCTACATCTATATGGTGTTTTTCCACATCCTTCCTCCTCCAAAACTCCACAAAACAGTAGTAAAAGATACAACCCAATACCAACACGAAACA
Source organism: Nicotiana attenuata (assembly GCF_001879085.1). Taxonomy (NCBI): domain Eukaryota; kingdom Viridiplantae; phylum Streptophyta; class Magnoliopsida; order Solanales; family Solanaceae; genus Nicotiana; species Nicotiana attenuata. The sequence continues at coordinate 1,357 of NW_017695647.1, forward strand.
GCCAAAAAAACAGCGCACAACAAGTCGAATAATTCGAACTCACGGCTTCCAATCACCGTCCCGTGAGTTCTAGCTATTAGGAAATGAATTTATCAACATTCCTTCATATTTAAAAGCTTAAATACAGAAATAAGGCATTTTATTAACTAGTAAATACCTTCCAAAACTCCAACTACAAAGAAAAAGAGAGGCAATATAGCGATACTCACGTCGTGGGGATCGTTCTAGTGTTATTGCTTCGTGATTTTGTGCCTCGGATGATAATCTTGTTGGATAACCTTGTGGACAGCTTAAGGGTGAGGTTAGGGGTCTTATTTGGTCGAGCTCTCTGGAATTATGAAGAAAGAGACGACATAGGAAGATAAATATCCATTTTGGTTGAAAAGTCAAAAGGTGCTACTTGGCACCATCTCATTGGCCCTTTTTCAAATACCTATATCTTTTTATCCGGATATCGTATGAACGAACGGTTAAGAGTGTAGGAAACTAGATTCAATGACCTTCAATTTGATATATAATATGTACCAAAAAGACCTCATATAACACACGAAATGTATTGCTCAAAAAGCTTTAGCGACACACCTACTTGCCAACTATACAGTCTGTGCAGTCTTGCAAAACTGCAAATATCTCTCTACCCCTATGTCGTATCGAAGAACGGTTTAATGCATTGGAAACTAGATTCGTAGATCTTCAATTTGATAAGTAGATCATACATTGATTCCAAGTATATTGGGAGAAAAGTGCATCTACATTTGACCTAAATGTCAGCAAATTATAAATGGAACTTGTGATGACCTTTTCCAACTTTTGTTCCACAACTCGCTTGACTTCAAAACATAACACCAACTATCGTACGACTAAAATAACTCATAATATAATCTCGTTATAATGTTAATAACCCTAGTATCACCCCAAAAGTACATGGTAAAATATTCCAACTTGTCGACTTTCGACGAAACTTATTTTCTTCAATTCGTTTAGCTTCTAAGCCTTCAAACCCTCTTGCTACTTGGTACTAATGATCTTAAATATTTGTAACCTCCACATTAACATGATGAACTAACTTTGTAAACTTTTAAAAGATGATTCCCTTTCTGAGCTCACATTAATTGACTTATGACGTACTCTTACATACGATAACACGGGGTGTAACAAAAGATTTTTAAATCTCATAATTTACGGTCAATTCATTCAACATTTCATTTTTGATAGGACAACTTTTCACATCTAAATTATGTATTAGATATACTAATACCCTACCCCGTTCATCTGGAAATCTTGTCGAAACTTCTCTTTTTGGCTATACCTCCTATAAACTTGATTCTCGAATAGGATTGAATCTAAGATGAATGCTTGGTTTACGTTATGGATGAAAGACATGTATATGTGATATTAGATATTGACTAGTGCTAGTTATATATGAAATGAACTAAAGATATATTTTACTACTCTAGGGGATTCTAATAGACTATAAGTCCTTCCGGCCCCTTGTGACTGTGAATTTAATGAATAAACGGATGAAATCAAGAAATAATTCAACTAAGTCGTATGGGTTCACAAAGACTCTGTGGCTAAAAAGTAAGAAAGATATATCGAAGTAGTTCTGATGATTCAATAATCTTATTACTTCAATCTGAAGTTCTTAGTTACTTCGACTGGATGAATTCTAGAGAGGGAATAATTAAGTCATAACTCATTGGTTGATTGTATCATTAACCATTTTTTTTTTTGTACGAGGAACTTATGATGAATTCACTGATTTCTGCAAATAAGGATTTGATATAATAATACAATTTTTTTAGATTTCTGTTTATAAAACTAAAAAGTTTAGTTATCTATTCAAACAAGATATACAAATTACTAATAGATTGAATGAAATCTCAAAGAATCCCACGCTCAAGGTATTACTCAGTAAATACATATATATCTTAACATAAGATTGACAATTCTAGAATAATTCAAATTAAATTTTTTTGAATCCTTTTATTCGCGAGGAGCTGGATGAGAAGAAACTTTCACGTTTGATTCTGTAGTAGAGATGGAATTCAGAACAAGAGCCGTTTTGCATCATATCTAAGGGATTCCTCGGTTCGGGCCGAAGAAGCAATGTCACTGCACCTAATCCAACTAGCTAGGTAAGACAAATAACAATAAAACACAAT
>NW_017695648.1:0-3521 GCF_001879085.1 Nicotiana attenuata
ATTTAGAATAATTAACCAAAAAAAAAAAAAAATTCCTTTTAGCTTAAACAAACCCAAAAATAGAATCATATCAATAAAATTTACAAAAAAAATAATGCTAATAAACAATGCATCCTATTACCTGATAGTATTATAACAGAACTCACAAAATCTCAATGCATCACATAGACGACAAAGGAAATTAAGAAAAATAATTCAATGAGAACACTTATATATTTGAAGAATAAATACAGAAAAGATAAAGATATGCAAAGAACCTTTAGAAGCTTTCCAATGTCAAAAATATAATTTCCAGCAACTAGAATATATGAGCGACAATTGTAACCGTGAATCGAATCTTGAAACTGGACTGAACTCTCCTTTTTCCAAATAAAATTCTTCCTCCTTTTAAAATCTCCTAAAGCTAATGTTCTATGCATATAATATTTTTCCTTTGATTAGATTGCCGAATCTTTTCTCCTCCTCTGCTAAGTATTTTTTGTTGTCTCTTTATAGAGAACAATACTAGTAGATTTTGCTCCTAGAATTTGGAGTGAGGAGGAACGTGGGTTTGATAGTGTAGTTGTGGAATTGGCATGAGGGATTGGGGTTAGAGACGTGAGGAGTGGGGGGTTTTGGGAGGTTAGAGGGTTTTTTTTTTAAACTTTTCCTAACCCTTTTTTTAAATTAAATAAAAGAAGATAAAACACACATATATACATATACATACATACATACATACATACGTACATATATATATATATATATATATATATATAAAAAATAAAAGCATGAAGCTCATAATTTCTTTTATCAAACATCCTTCTTTTACTTACGGGTAAAAAGGGTGAAAAATATTTATATCCCCCAAGTTTGCTTTAAAAATCAAACTCATCCTCCAACTTTGAACAATTATCATTCTGCTCCTCATATCAAATGTGACTTCTTAAAATATCTATTTTACCCTCTATAATTTTATGTTTTATTTTTATTTTTTAATAATAATATTTTTTGTTTTAGTTTATGTTATCGACTTACCTATAAACAAATTAAAGAAACTTTTTTGAAACAAAAAAAGTTGAGAAGTAGTAGTCAAGCATATAAGTTAATGATGTTCAATAGTGAAAAAAATGAGAGAAAAAAATTACAATAAATATTTACTCCTATTAGTAATTTTATTAATAGCAATCAAAACTCAATCTATTTATAAAATTGATATTAAAGAGAGTAACTTTTTAAAAAAATTATACAATGAAAGTAATAAAAAGAATAATGGGCAAAAAATAGAGGTAAGTTTTATAACAAATTTGCAAAAATTATCTATTAGCACTTTATATGAAATTTAATTATAATTCAGAAAAACTCTACTAATAACAATCAAAACTCAAAAATTTATATACACATGGAGAATAATAAAAAATAGTGGAACTTAGAATCACACACACACACCGATATACATTATATGCATTTTAATATATAATGTCAAAGTAGTAACAATAAAGTAGCAATGCATTTTGTAATAAATTCATAATATTATTATTCTTTTACAATGTTAGTTAACTTATATTAAATTTTATAATAAGATATAATATTACTTAAATTATGAACAGATAAACGCATTAAAAAAATATTTAGATAATATAAAAAAGGTATTACGTATATGAGGAGTTAAAAACGTCAAGGGTAAGACATTGTGTAGGATGGAAATAATAAATGTTCAAAATTGGAGGATGAGTATGATTTTTAGAGTAAACTTTAACTTAATTAAATAAAAACTTACAAATAATCGAAAATGCATAACAACAAAAAACTTAACGCCTCACCAGATAAACCTAACGCCTAATAGCTCTATCCCGAAGAGTTGCCACCATTTTGTGTGGCTGATATAGATGTCTATTGTGCTTTCTTCCACATCTATAATATATTCAAGTTTTGTATTTTCACAAGTCACTTCTTAATTTCTTTCACTATTTCTCCAATTTATGAAAAGACGTGCTTCATTTTCTAGGTACACATTGGTTCATGACTAAACTCAAAATACTAAATTGCCTCTTATATTGTTGTTTCATCTACGATCAATTAACATGGTAACCTTATTGCGTTCAACCAATGGTGAGACACCTGCAGAGCTTGTACACATATGTTTTTTAAATATAATTATTGAACTTCTTCCGAATTTATTTATCAGATGTTTTAATATTTATTTGCATGCTCTTTTAAGTTTCGTGGTCATAGTGCATGTTTGACATGCTCTTCTTATTTTTTTAAATGTTGCGTGCGATCACGCCCAACTATGCCTTAGAAAAAGGACTCTGCGGACGTTGCAAATATAACCCGAGTATTACGCTCAGGGTCGAATCCATAGAGAGTTAACCTATCAACCACTATCTTCAGACCCACTAATTCTTCAGAACCAGCTTCCCAAATATTCAAATCTCAGTTGAGTGTTCTTTAACAACTAGCTTGCAAGTAACTAAATAGCTATAAACTAAACTAATAAGGTTGTAAACAATTATGAGAAAAATGCTAAGGCAATAACTTCCCCTATTGATGGAATCCCTTCTGTTTATGCTCATACAAATTTACCAACACATCTCTATCAATCATGAACGCTAATCTTACCGTAAATCTCTCCCGAGTAATCACAGTAATTTACTATTGCACTCTCCCGAGATACACTAGCTTACTTTATTTAGCACGATTCACTTTAGATCACACCCAAGGCTTCGTTATCCCTAATCCCGCCTTTAAACCCGCAATTATAGATTCCTCTAATAATTTAGGAGTGGTGTTGTTCAACAATATCCTAAATATGCACTCTTTTCCAAGTTATGCACACTAAATAGGCACAGCTAATTGAGGATCCTGTCAATTAACTACAACAAACACGAAGTTGAACAAATAGAGATTAAACTAGCAATTTGTATTCACATAAACAAGAAGTTCATCACCCAATAGGTTCCATCAAAACCTTAGACAAGGAATTTAGCTACTCATGGCTATGGGAAAATAAACTAAGATTGAATTCATCATAAAAATCAAAAGAAAAGAAGAAAGATGGTTGGAGTATTCTCTCACAATGGTTTTCCTTGCTAAGAAACCTTAAAAATCAATACATGCCTCTCTTGGGCGAAGTCTAATGTTTTAAATAGGGTTTAGGTCTAAAAATCCCGTATTTGACACTTTGACCCCTGAAGTTTTCGCGCCTGCCGCGGTTCTGCCGTGGTCGCGGTAGAACCGCGGCCAATCACCCTCGCGGAATCACTGAAGTTCTGCAGCTGCTTTCCACTGCGGTTCTGCCGCGGTCGCGGTAGAATCGCGGCCAAACCAGTTCTCTGAATTCTAAGGGCTGGCAGGGCATGGCTTCATTGGGAATTTACATATTTGGCCTCTTTTCTCCAATTTTTTGACTCCAAAACTGCTCCTTAGCCTTCCTTGTACATATATCACCTACAAATCATGAAAAGCACTAATAAGAGCATTTTGTCATCACTTTTAGCATTAAAACTACACAAGAAGGTGATTATTTAAGGTGTGATTAT
>NW_017695649.1:0-3521 GCF_001879085.1 Nicotiana attenuata
ATCCACCTACAATCATAACACGAATGTAGCGTCCCCGGCAAAAGGGACGTCAGTACATTTGAATTGTACTGGTATGTATAACAAACTTTACCTAGAGTAACCTCAAACCATACACGAATAACAACAATAGAGGGAAACAACAATTGAATACACACAAGGAAAAACAATCAAGGCAAACAAGTTGACAATCTCTCCTTTTCTCCATCATCATTTCCATATTTTCAGTTTCACAATGTTCTCATGTTTCATTTCAATAGTGATATCGATCACTTTCCATCCTTATTACCTCAGCCACCCTTATCACCACAACCCACACCTTATTACTTCGTGTTGCAGCGCGCAACCCGATCCCACCGAACAATCACAATTCACAAACAATAGCACAACAACAAGAACACCAACAACAAGAACAACAACAACAACAATAATTTACAAGGAGAACAGCAACAAGTTTCAGGAGATACAACCACGAATCCCAATAACAACAGCAACACATCTCACACAGAGTTTATATGACTATCAAAGCCATTTCCATCTTTTTCAACAGCCCGTTGTACCATTTAAATCACAGCAATAATTTTCCACAGCTAGCCACAAAGGGTGTTACCACAGTTATTTCAATATTACCAATTTTTCGATTCCTTTCCATCATTTATTCCACGGTTCTTACCACATAACACATTCGCAATTACAACTTGGTTTATTGCCATTTTCTTACACAACCATATCAGACGTCTTAACCAACAACGTTTAAGGCACCACATTGACATGAATTCACAAATGGTTTACACGGGAAAATACATACTACTCACAAGAGTTCAACTTCACAACTAATCCATGAAGATATCACATACCAAGTATTTGGACACCAAGCATGGAGATCTTAGAAAGGTTAAAGTTAGCCATACATACCTGGAGTTGAATCCCTTTTTAATTTCTACTTCCAATTCACCGAAAATCTAGCAACGACAATATAGTGCACAAATTAATACTCGTAACTTAGAATTCAAGGTTCAAAACCACTACCCGAACATACTTAGGTTATCAATCCCTTCTTTGCATAAGTCTTTGCTCCAACCCAATTACCCCCACTAGGTTTTAGGTTTTAATAAACACGCATGCACAATTTTGCCATTATTTCCACGAACCAATGCATCGAGACTACCCCCCCCCCTTAATTTAAACCTGAAATTCAATGAAAAGGGTTAGGGATTTTACCTGCAAGAGAAAGGGGATGAAGATAAGTTTGAGATTTCCCGGCCCGGATAGCTTTGAAGAATCAAATTTTGGAGGAGATGACTTTCTCTCTCAAGACCCTCTCTTCCTCTCTCTTATTTTGTGTAGAAGATCGTTAAAGAATGAGGGGTTGGGTGTTTTATTACAAACGGGGTCGGGTTTTAAAATTTAGAAAAATAGAAACCGAGCAAGATCTGCGATCGCAGAGTTGAAATGCGGTCCGCAGATTGGACCGCAGAATTGCCCCCAAAACTCTGAGGATTCTGTTTGGGTCTGTGACCGGAATGCGGTCCGCATTCATGTTCTGCGGTCGCATAGTGCACCGCAGAACTGACATCACAAAATGCAAAGGAGAATATGCGACGATTATGCTGTCCGCATATTTGTTATGCGATCGCATAATAGACCGCATTTTCAACATTAATTTTTACAACTCTACTATTCCACTCTGCGGTAGAAATGTGGTCCGCATATCAATTATGCGGTCGCATTTTGGACCGCATCTTGACCTCAAGTTTTAACCAAACCACTGCTTCACTATGCGGTAGGAATGCGGTCCGCATACCGGATCTGCAACCGCATTCTTGACCGCATAATAGCATTTTCTGGAAAAATTGATTTCTTTTGATTTTTACAAGCTTAGATCAATACCAAGGCTCCGAACCGCGGCGAGCTTGCTCGCCGCGAAGAATTCTACACATTGCTAACAAGTGTTCGGAGCCGACACCACAAGATTCTGGTTTATGAGCCAAAAATTTTACGGGGCCTCACACTTCGCAGATTTCCTGGAGATCTTCTCAGCAGACTCCTCCGCCACTTATTCATTGGACTCCTCAACCATTTTCTCATCCTCTTTCTCCCCCGATTTTTTACCCTCAACCTTCCTCAACTCCTTTTCACTCACAGAGGACTCTTTTTTGGAATTTGGAACAGTAAGTTTCTTTGAGGACTTATGAACCAAGGGAGCAGGTTCCTCTTCTACCTCATCATCCACATTCATGACTAGTGCAAGAGCCACTACCTTCTCATTGACAACCTTTCCATCTTTCACCAATCTCCTCTTCGTCCTTTCCTTTTTTTTTTACTTTTTCTTAAGACAGACTCAAGTTCTTCCTTCTTTTGCAACCTCGTAATGGGTCTCTTAGATAACGACCCCTGGGAAGGTTCCTTTCTACTCCTAGCACTAATAAAGCTTGCCAGAGCCACATTATCACAATCTTCTTCTTCACTATCCTCCTTCTCCTCCTCAGACAATGATCGCATCTCAGGAACTACACTTGTTAATGTCTCAGCATAGAAATGAGGAGAGGAAGCAGGATCAGTATTGACCTGGGGTTCTTGTGGAGAACCAGGGGTTTTATACCAAGTGGAAGCAGAGGGCTCCTCTTGGGCGGAGGGATCAGGTTCCCTAATTGGTTCGCCAGCAGTACTGTCAGGTGCCAAAGTTTCGACAGGCACCAGTTCCCTACCCTCGACATCTGCACCATTTTCTTCCCCCCTTGAGACTCAGATACAACTTTATAACCTCCAATCAGAGTTCCCTCAGCAGTTATTGATAGCATATTTTCTTTAGCTTCCTGTTCTTGTAAATGATATTCAGACACACTGGAGTGTAGTGGGTTGAAACAAAGATTTTATTTTTTGGATTGAAGAATAAAAGAGGAATTTTGGATTCTTTAATGTGAACAGTTATGAAAGTGACTGTGAGAGGAGTTATTTCATAGGGGTGAGGAACCAGTTAGGAAATGGGTATCAATTTTGGGTAGTCGGTCGCTTCAGATGAGACGATTGGGTCCAAAAGCGAGAAAAAGGGAAACTAATAATTTAATGATGTGGCACCTTTTTAGTCGTTTAAAAAATTGTGCATGACAGTACAAAGGAACTACTAACCTGTGCCAAGGGAACCAGGTTCCCTGATAGATTTTACAAATGTAAGCTTCATCCTTTGACCAACGTGCAGTGCATTAGCTGCTTGTTTGCTCTGTAATCGTCATGCGTATCTACCTGTAACAGTATAGAGAGGAGTTAGACTTTGCTAGAAAACACCTTTTAACTAATTTTACCTGTAGATTTCCTTCATAGCCAATCATTGAGGGACCAGGTTCTCAGTTGGGTTTTATCAACCCCAGAGCCAGGCGATTTCTTTCAAAATGCTCTCTGCTCAGGGCTTTGGTGAATGTATCTGCAATTTGATCTTCTGTGCTATAGAACTTCATGCATATGTGCCCTTTCTCAACTTTGTCTCTGAGAAAGTGATGTCGCATATCAATATGCTTTGTTTTCTT
>NW_017695650.1:0-3521 GCF_001879085.1 Nicotiana attenuata
ATAGAAATAGCTTGTATAGGTTATAAGACTAAATGATGATGCAAATATACTATTTTGAAAGTATATGTGTGTGTGTGTGTGTGTGTGTGTGTGTGTGTTTTAAAAATATGAGGGGAAAATTGGGTATCAACAAGCATGATTATAAGGTGACAGCCAATCCATACCCAAAATGACATCAAAATCAACCATATCGAGAAATAGGAGATCTACACGAGTCTCAAGACTCCCAATGGTAACCACACACGAACAATAAACACGATCTACAACAATAGCATCACCCACAGGTGTGGACACATATACAGGAGCACTCAAAGAGCCACGAGGCACAACCAAGTATGAAGCAAAATAGGATGACACATAGGAATAAATAGAACCCGAATCAAATAGAACTGAGGCATCTCTACTGCAAACTGAAACCGTACCTGTGATAACCATGTCAGATGACTCAGCCTCAGGCCTGGCTGGAAAGGCATAGCATCGGGGCTAGGCCCCACCACTCTGAACTACATCTTGAGGACGGGCCCTGGCTGGCTTGTCTCCACCTCTAGCGGCCTGACCTCCACCTCTTATGGCATGACCTCAACCTCTAGCTGTCTGACCCCTACCCCTAGCTGGCTGAGCGGGCGGTGAAGCACCTGGCACCGGAACCATGGCACGAGAACCCTGATGCTGAGTACTACTCGATGCTCGAGGGCAAAATCTAGCAATGTGCCTTGAATCACCACAAGTATAACAAAACCTCGGCTGTTGTGGCTGCTAGCCTTGAAACTGACCCTGTCGGCCTGAGTAACCACCCTAAAAACTCTGGAGCGGAGGTGCACTAATAAAAGTTGGTGGTGCACTGTAGGCTAGCTGATCGGAATAAGGCATATGAGAGCCACGACCACCTGAAGCACCGTAGGATACCTGGAGTGCTAAATGAAATGCCTTGAAGGATGACCTCTACCAAAAGTACTCCAGCTTCTAGATAAGGCACCACTGAATCCACCAGAATGAAGAGGCCTCTTATCTGACCCCTGCCCTCTCTTTTGTGAAAGAACATCCTCGATACGCTTGGCGACATTGGCAGCCGTCTGAAAAGAAAATCTCGCTACCAGTCTCCTTGGCTATTTGCAACTTGATAGGATGAGCAAGTGCCTCAATAAACCTCCTCACCCTCTCTCTCTCTCTTGGTAGGAAGCAGAAGAATAACATGACAGGCTAAGTCCACAAAGCGGGTCTCATACTGGGTGACGGTCATACTACCTTGCTGGAGGCACTCGAACTGCCTGCGATAACTCTCTCTCTGAGTGATAGGAAGGAAATTCTCATGAAATAGCTTAGAGAACTAGTCCCAAGTAAGAGCAGGTGACCCAGCTGGTCTGGTAAAAAAATAATCCCTCCACCATTTCTTGGCGGAACCCGACAACTGAAATGCAGCAAAATCGACCCCATTGGTCTCCACTATACCCATGTTCCGAAGATGGGTCCTGGGGGTGCTCCGAAGATGCACCACTGAAATGAACTGGAAAGAGCTTAGTAAACCTATCCAGTCTCCATAAAGCCTCAAAAGACAAAGTTGATCCATCACCAGCCTGTGCCGCAACACCCGGCCGAACTACTCCAACTAGCTGAGCTGCTGGGGTCTGAAACTAGGGAGCCATCTGCTCCGGAGTGTGAGTAGCGGGAGTCCATGCTCCTCCCCCAGCCTGGGAGACTGCTGGTGCCATAGGGAATGTGACGGCCTGTGCCACACTCTCCATAAGGCCCACTAAACGGACCAAAGCATCCTGAAGTACTGGCTGGCGATGAACCCCTCCGGGACCTGAGCTGGTCCAGCTAGCACAGTCTGGGCTGGAACCTCCTCATCGAACTCTACCTGAGGCTCAAATGCTCGTGCTGCTGCTCGAGCTCTGGGCTGAGCTCTGCCCCTGCCTCGGCCTCTACCATGACCTCGGCTGTCGCGCCCCCTTTTTCTCGCGAAATCGGGTTTATGACATTTTGGGAGGACAACTCATTCCTTTTGGGAATTGGGTTTGATTTGAAGAGTCGCCACCTAATGATTAGGGCATTAGGACACCAAGGAGATTTGATTTGAGTAACCATAGATTGGGTAAGGGCTTGAAATTATTCTAATGGAAAGGTGTTAGGCACCCCTCAGAATTCACTAGTGTGGTTCTCGGCCAGACTATTGTTGTGAATTTAGGTGCAAATAACATGTAGGCAAATAAAAACCTCAAATAAGAGGGGATTTTCACATAATGGTTCACAAATAAACAAAGTTGGAAAGAACTTAGAAGAAAGAGATTGAAATTTTATAATAAAGAAATAAAGGGAAAGGGGGGTCCTAGGTTTATTAATAATATGGATCACCCCATACAATGCCCGGTAATCACTCCTCAATGAGGGGCTACACGTGACATTATCGCGTGGTCATCATATCCATATCTACCCTTCCCACCCCGTTAAGGTATTAAAGCGCGGAATGGTCTTGTTTACTTATTGTATGCTATTACTGTCCCAATCCTATCAGTCCCAGAGGCATTTAGGACTACTAATCCTAAAAGGGAGGGATATTAGGCTCATTTGTAGTTTCAAAGGCAAAAATTCTAAGGCGACATACAAAACATGTATTGCAAGTTAGGGAAAGCACATAACAAGCGAAGGCTCAGATATACCCCCTTTAAACAAGGAAGCACGTAATTAGCATGCCTTACACATACTGTTTAGCGTCTGATTAACTACTAAACATGGAAGAACTTAAAGGTTGAGGCATACTGATCTATTACATAATTCAGATAAGCGGCCCAAATCAGGCCTGCCAGCTGGTTGTAGTTAATAGAACAAATTCAGTTTATAACTTTACCCTAAGGCTTGCCTAAGTGTTGGACAAGGATCCTATAAGCATGGTATTCATTTAATTCAGAAAGCAATGAAATAACAAGGTATAAAATAAACTGAATACGTACTGGTTAAAAAGGGTAGTCAGGTTATTTAAAAGAAAGGCAAGTTTTAATGAAGGTTATAAGTTCTGCAACTGATAGTACCCGTTATTACTGATTTTGGCTCTATACGTGAATGAAGCGATTCAGATTCGATTAGGAGTTCCTATAGGCCTGGTTTCTAGGCGTTGTTGATTTTAAGCCTTTGCAGACATGGTATGAAATGCAGAAGACTCGTTTTTAAACCTTTGAACATGATATCTAGATGTAGAATTAGTTGAAGACCTATGAGCATAATATCCAGATGCTGAATTTATTTAAGACCTATGAACATGATATCTAGGTGCAATTGAATGTTTAAGACCTATGAACATGATATCTAGGTTCAATTGAATGTTTAAGACCTATGAACATGATATCTAGGTGCAATTTAGATCTGGACAATCCTGTAGGCATGATTTCTATATGAATGTAGTAGTCTTATGATCATGATTTCTATATGAAAATGGATATACAGAATTCAGAAGGACCTATTGGCATGATTTCTATATGCATATGCAGAATTCAAAATACATATAGACATGGTATCTACCCTTTTTT
>NW_017695651.1:0-3520 GCF_001879085.1 Nicotiana attenuata
CGTTATTATTACTTAAATGAGATGTGTAAGTGCAGAAGTGCAGGCAAACTTATAATCATGCAATTTATATATGTAGAAGTGCAGAGACTTACTGACATGATTTCTAATAAAATGCATAACTTATAGACAGGATTTCTAACGCAGTAATGAAACAACTTATAGGCAGGATTTCTAATGCAGTAATGAAACAACTTATAGGCAAGATTTCTACATGTAGATGCATAAACTTATAGGCAGGATTTCTATATGTGGATGCATAAACTTATAGGCAGGATTTCTATATGTGGATGCATAAGCGAAAAACAGGCTGTGATTGCAGAAATAAATACCTAAGCATGATGTCTACCCACATGCATAACATGAGTGACCCTCCCCTTTTCACTATACACCCCAATAGTTATTACAAATTATTACAACCCGAATGAATCAAGAAAAATAAAAATAAAAGAAAAAATTACATCAGAAATTAAAGTTCCAACCAAGGAGAGCCTAATTCAGACTCCTAGTCTGAAACATGAGATAAACCAACTTCCAAAGATCAGATTTCCAAAGCCTTTCTCATCCTTTGGGTGTGTCAAAGTTCCAAGGAGCTTCATGAACTCCAGGCAGTGCTCACACCCAATTACATTTGCAGGATTAGATTGTAGTGCAGTGTGGAAGGGCCAGCCCTCAAATAACCAAGTTCAGAGGGAACTCAAGGTCCCCAAGGCAAGGCTCATAGGAGGGGGGCAGAACTTAGAGTCTAAGAATAAGTGTAAGTGCAATAGAGGGGGAATTAGGGAAAGCCATGACAAAACTAGTGGTCATGCCCAGCAATTAGGATGCTGGCACACCCCTGACCAGCCTGTCAGCTTGAGTTTGGGAGTTAGGACCTATTGAAGGTCAGGTTCAGACCTGGGCAGCAATTTGGATGCGGCCAGGCCATAAACTTTAACTCAACACACATAGGGGAATGGGGGTATGGGGATTTTATAGCAAGCAGTAAACATAAAAGAAAGAACATGCTTAATACAGAGTATAAACAACAAAGTAAACCAGAACATGGCAACTGCAAAGTAAACACATTGGGAAGGAGCTGAAATTAAATTGGGACATACCAGTTTTAGGAAAAACAAATAAGTAAAACAACAGTCTTGAAAAGCCAAGTTGCAAGCAAAGCAGTATAAAAGTCTCAGAAGAGAGTAGAGAATTGAAAGAGTATTGTGATTGAGAGTATGCGTGTGAGTATGAGTATTGAACTTAGGATTCAAAATTTCAAAAGTTCAAAAGTTCAAAACTTTTTTTTTTGTTTTAGTGCTGAAGGGTCGAGCCCCTTTTATAGTGCAGCAAACAAGTAAGAACAAGGTAAGGAAATAACATTGAAATCAATCTCCCTTTAATTAAGGGATTTTGATTTCAAACGGGTAAAAACAATTAAGGAAAGGGATTTGAAAAAATATTTTCCAGGCAGTACAATAAAGGGTAAATACATAGAAGTTATTTAAGGCAAAAGTCCAATGGTACACGATTTGTGTGAAATAAGGAAAGAGAATCAATCAAACAGCCAGTAAGATCAAAGTGGAAGGCTTTGTTCGAATGAACCAAGTCGAGAAAAGGTAAAGATGGTTCAATTAGAGAAAATCAGTAACAATCAGTCAAACCCCATTAAAGGAATTGAGAATCAATTAGTAGTTGGCAAAACCTTTTTTGAAAGAAGAACTTCTCATATATAAAGTAGACAAATCAAACAAAAGGGGCGTCATGTTACTTAGAAAAGAGTCTAATATTGAAAGGTTCAGAATCATAAGCAAAGGGAAAACAAGTTCAGTTTGTAGACTCATAGTGAGTATGAGAGTCCAGGGTTCCAATGCAGAACCCTAGTCCAAACACCAAATCAAACTTGCCAATGAAAACCCCAAATCCTAGGGTTTCAAATCGAATCAGACATAGAGATGAGAAGGCAAGCCATTGAAACAGACTCAAAGGTCTGTTTCAGTGCCTCATGAGAAACAAAACAAATAGAATAGCAGGTTTGAAACAACAAAGAAAGAAAGCTGATTTAAGAACATAAAAGAGCATGTTTTAGAAAAGTCGAAACTTAAGCAAGTTCAGAGGAAAAGAGAGGTGGTGTAAACTTAAGCCACGGTAGATGAAACATGCTTAGCAAGTACACAAACAGAGTCTAGTAAAGCAAACAAAATCAAAGAACTCGACAGTAAACACATATAGTAGAAGAGTAACATAACAAGGATTAGCATGTGAGCACAGGAGTAACATGTATAGTAGGAAAAGAAGAAGCAGAAGAACAACACACACGTAGTAACAGAAAATATACGAGCATAGTATAGACAAACACACATAAAGGAAAGAACAGCAAGAATCAGAAAGATATTTTATTTTGAAAACCTTTCAGAAACCCTAAATCGAAAATATACAATTTTGGAAAGAATATTTGGGGAAAACAACTTAGAGGTCCAGTAGAACACAAACATACCATAGATCTAAGAAAATAAACAGAGAAAAACCTCGAATAACTTAGGGTTTCGGGGAAACCCTAGAAATGAGAAAGGCTTGGAAAAGTCAGATCCTGGGTCGAAGAGGTCAGGAATCAGGCTTCTCGTGCTTGAATATGCCGGAGCATGGCCGGAGAAGCCGTGGAACCAAAGATCTGAGAAGATCTGAGAGAGAGCCATCGAAGTCAAACTTCAAAACCTCGAACTCCCAAGGTCTAATGGTGGAAAGGGGTGAGTATAGACCATCCATGGCCTGAGAAGCCATGGATTCCGGTGAAAGTACGGTGGAAAAGGGTCGGAGACAGGCTAGGGTTCCGAAGAACCTTCGAGAGAGTTTTGAGAGTGGAGAGTATTCAAGGGCGGTGGACTAAACAAAATGGGGGAATAGGATATGGTTTGGGGAATTAAAAATGGAAAGGGGAGATCGTGACCGTTGATCAGATTGATCAACGGTCTGGATCAAAGGAGGCTTGGGTCGGGTTGTTAAATGGGTTAAGGATACGAAATTGGGCTAGCCTGGTTGGGATTCAAATTGGATCAATTAGGGGGGGTCAATGTGGCTATAATCGAAATGCAAATGGGCTGCAATTGAAACGAAATGAGGCCAAATTTTAAATAGCCAATTTTACCCCTTTTATTTTATAAAAATATTAAAAAATGATTTTAAAAGCAAATTAAAAGTACTGAACCAATTAATAATATATAAATATTAATTAAAAAATATTGAAACCAATTTTACAATTATAGAAATGCTATTAATCTTAAAATAGGCTAAAATTGCAATTGTATGCAATTTAGCTTTAAAAATACCGGATAAATTTGTAAAAGTATACAAAAATCACCTTAACTATATTTTGGTATAAATATGAGAATAAAATAAATTATTCACCAAAATTGATAGTTTTGGGAAATATTACTGACTTTTGTACTGCTAAAATGGCTAATAAATTGATTTTAAAATCTTTTAAAAAATTAGGAAAAAATACCAAAACACTTAGGCATGCTTAAATAGCATGTACATGTTATTT
>NW_017695652.1:0-3519 GCF_001879085.1 Nicotiana attenuata
TTATTACACTCTAATTTACTGCACTTTAATTGAGTTTGCGCTTTAATCGCTAGTGTTTTGCACTAATTGTGTGTTTTATGCCTTGTAGGTGTGATTCCGAGCTATATAGATGTTATGGAATGAATTTAAGTGATTTGAAGCTTTGAAGTCTGAGTAAAAGCTCAAGGAATTAAGCCGGGATCGTGTTCGGGGGTCAAATTTGATAATTAAGTACGAACGAAGACTTGAGGAGACATATTGCACACTGTCTAGTAAAATAGACATAACGTTTTTCTCAGAACTCCATTTGGGCTCCACAATATATGGTTGGAAAGCTAATTCAAAGGGATACAACTTTCATGTTTTACGTTTTTCCAAATTCCAAACGGAACGGGGTCAAAAACGCGGTCGAAACCGCGACCGCGGAACTGACCGCGGCAGAAATCAGAGAGCTTGTCTGGCCGCGGTCCTACCGCGTTTTGACCGCGGCCGCGCCCCTCCAGGCGTCAAAAAGGAGACCTATTTCGCCTGGGACAAGTTTATTTCGGCCCTACACTATTCCAACTTGTATAAAAGGGGTCCTAAACCTATTTTGAAGAAGAAGGGGACATATTTTGGACACAAATTAGACCTAAGGAGGCGGAGAGACACTACTTTAGGGTTAGACAACACCCTTGGAGGCAAGAACACATTGGGAGCAAGGTGGAGAATTCTTCTACGAGTTTTTTCCTTCCTCTTCCTATTTTTCATTGTTGGTAATGACTTTTAGTATTGTAGTTTTACATACTATTATGAATAGCTAATTTGTTATCTAGAGTTTGATAGAACCTTTTGTAAGATAAATTCTTGTTATGTTTTTATATAATTGAGCCATAGCTTTTCTCTATTTGTTCAACTACGTTTATATTCTGGTTGATTGAAGAGCTCTCAATTAGCTGTGCCTATTTAGTATGCATAACTCGGGAGAGAGTGCATATTTAGATAATTGTTGAACAACACCACTCCCAGAGTATATGAGGGATCAATAACCGAGGGTTTAAAGGTGGGATTAGGGATAACGAAGCCTTGGGTGCGATCTGAAGTGAGCTGTATTAAAAGCCAGCTAGCGTAGCTCGGGAGAGCGCGTCTAGTAAATTGTCGTAATTACTCGGGAGAGATTTACGGTAATAAGAGTGCTCATGATCGGTAGAGAATACTTAGGCAAAATTATAGAAGACATAGCGGGAAGGATTCCGACAATAGGGGAAATCATAACTCTAGACCTCCTTAATCTTTTCTCTAACCCTCAGTATCGTTAGTTGTTAATTTACTATTTTAATTTGTTAGTAAAGTAGTTAAACACAAGAATCTTAATATCTATAGGTTAGGAATTGTTCGAGCTTGTCTTCTTGGTGATAGTGAACAGCTGTAGCTAAACCTTAGTTCTCTGTGGGATTCGACTCCGGACTTGTAAACCGGATTATATTTGCAGCGACCGCTTAGTCCTTTTTTTTTTTTTAAAAGATTGGACTTTTCCTGATGACGGATCTTCTAGACAGTTTTATTGAGGGAAGTAAGTCTAAAGAAAATACCAAAAAGATTTTTGGTTTTGTTAGGTAGTATAGCAATTACCCCTTGGTTTTTCTTTAAACCACAGTTCTTTTCCAAGGGTTTTATTTGAACCGGGTGTAGTTAGTTTTTTTTTTGGGAATAGGAGCCATTGTGTTTTGTTTTGAAATGAAGCAATATCTCTTGACTTTGTTATGCCTTGAGAATAGTGAGTACTTTGGCTGTGACGCTTAGGCTCGGTTTTTGACTCTTGTATAAGTACCTTAAATTGTATGATTTTAAATTTGCTTAACTGCTCTGACTAGGGTGTCTTGATGAATCCAATCCTGAGTGAGTTATGTGCCATGTGTGTGTAAGGTTTTGTGATATTCTGTGCAGTGCATTTGATGCCTAGAACTTGCCCCGTGTATTTGCAAAGCAAAATAGTAGTGTTGTTCAGTCTTGGAAGTGATATAGGCGTTTTCTTGTTGAGCCAGATATGTATATTTTACCCGCCTAATTATTATGTATCGTAGTTAACCCCTTTGAGCCTGTAATCCTGTTTCTTTGGCAACCACATTACAAGCCTTACCCATTTGTTTGAACCATCTATTTGAACCATTGTAACCTCTCATGAGCACGTGAATTATTATGCACTATGTAAAAGTTAAAGTGTGGGTGGTTGGTTTGACTTTTGAGTGGAACTAATGAAATAAGGAGAAAGGTGCACTGTTTTGAAAAAGTAAGAGCTACTTGAATTGGAAAAAACAAAAATAGTTGGATTCTTGTGAAAAAAAAATTCCTTGATAAGTGGTGGCTCTTGATGTAAGTGTGCTTAAAGAAGTATGGGGTAATATACATTGATGTGAAGGTGGAGTTTGGTTTGACATAAGTATTGGTTTTGAATGTTAAAGTATATGTATTAAAGTGCTTAGGGAGGTGTAGTCACCCTTATATCTAAATGTATCCTACCCGTCCCGTAGCCTACATTACAACTAAATAAAGTCCTAATTGATCCAAGATTGAATGAGCTCGATTAGTAGAGTAGTACACTACGGGCAAGCTTATGGTGCATCTTTTGTGGCATATGAATGTTATTTCTGAGAGTGAGTGAATTCTTTCTATCTTGATTTCCTAAGTGTTCTTAAATTTTATTGTGTGGAATTACTCTCTTTTGTTGTGTGAGGGCACTTGATTCATGAAGGAAAGGTAATGTCAGTCACCTCTATATTAGAGTAAGTGGGTGAGTTGTAAATAACGTGTGGTACTTGTGAGTCAAATCTTGAGGTGAAGATGTTACGCTTTTGTGCTTAGTCTATTTTAAATACTCTTGGTGTGATGAGTTAGGAGAATTGTTTAAAAAGGTCGTGTCTATTAAAAAAAGTGAAGTTTGATTGCTCGAGGACGAGCAGTGGTTTAAGTGTGGGGTGTTGATGATAGGCTATAATTGCATATCTTAGTCGCTTATTACACTCGAATTTACTGCACTTTAATTGAGTTTGCGCTTTAATCGCTAGTGTTTTGCACTAATTGTGTGTTTTATGCCTTGTAGGTGTGATTCCGAGCTATATAGATGTTATGGAATGAATTTAAGTGATTTGAAGCTTTGAAGTCTGAGTAAAAGCTCAAGGAATTAAGCCGGGATCGTGTTCGGAGGTCAAATTTTATAATTAAGTACGAACGAAGACTTGAGGAGGCATATTGCGCACTGTCTAGTAAAATAGACATAACCTTTTGCTCAGAACTCTAGTTGGGCTCCACAATATATGGTTGGCAAGCTAACTCAAAGGGCTAAAACTTTCATGTTTTACGTTTTTCCAAACTCCAAACGGAACAGGGTGAAAAATCGCGGTTTTGCCGTGACCGCGGCAAAATCGCGGTAGAAGATGGTCGCGGACAACTGAAGAATCAGAGGGCATGTTTGGCCGCGGTTCCACCGCGACCGCGGAAAAACCGTGGCAGGAAGCGAAAATTTCAGGGACTAAAGTGCAAAACATGGGATTTTAAGTCCTA
>NW_017695653.1:0-3519 GCF_001879085.1 Nicotiana attenuata
AGCAGCAAAAGATGAGAATTGCCTGCGGGAAGTGTCAGGTGGAGTTTTAAACTTCTAAAAGGCCAGGTGTATGAAGCAAAGGTCAGGTAGCTGATTAAAGAAGTGAGTTTGCCCAAAGTGGGAGAGCGGCGGATGTTGCATATGGGCTTGGTGGTAGGATGGTTACGCACCTTAAGGAAAGTCTGGAGTGATTTGGGGATTATAGTGGCTGGCAATTGAAGCCCACGGATCTAAATTGAAGTAGGGGTTCTTGTGCGGCAGGAGATTTAATATAACGGAAAAGGAGCCGTTTGAATGAAGAAGGATACAACATAACTTTGAATAGAAGGATGTTGCCGCACATTTAAATGATGTCCACGAGGGGTAAATGGACCTGTGCAGCTGGAGAGTGAGCTCAGACTCAGGACGGGTTGTTGATGTCGTAGTGATTGTACCCCGTGTAGCAGCGCTGGAAGATGTCAGGAGTGATTTCTACAGGTAGTTCATCCTTGTGAGCAGGTTAGCGATCGCGTGGTTGGCGAGCTTCTGCAAAGAATTCTATTGGTTATACAGCGAAGGGATCGGTCGTGCGAATGTTGTTGATGATTCTGAGTATAAAAAGCGGGTTTTCTATAGTAAGATATCGAGCATATTGGCAGTTGATTGCGCAAGGATTGTGTCAAAAGGAGATTAAGAATCCTGGTAAACTCCAGAGTTGTGTAATAGTGGCTTCGAGCTAAGTGGGAGAGTCCCACCGCCTATGATGGGGTTGCATGGTTAACTACTTGCGAGGTTTCTGGTTATTAGCATATCGATGGGCTATTTCAGCCACGAGAAAAGACCATAATTGGTAATTTGAGCAAAGGAAATTATTAAAAGTGGGCTATCGTTGACCTTATTGGCCCATGTTCAGACTTGGGGAAGGATTCAGGATTGCGCTTTGTAAAGGTGCGGGTTCCAAAGGAAGTGATTCCGCCGGGTGCCTCGTCGAGAGGGTATTCATGTGTTATAAGATTTATGGAGTTGATTATATTCGGGACCAAGTCAGAGCGGGTGGCTCTAAGTAACGGTCCTAACGGATTCAAAAGAGGTAAAGTATAGTGCCTAATGATTTCGAGCCTATAAGTACAGTTAAGAATCAAGCTTTGCAGCAGCTTATGAGTGGAGGCTCAGAATGTTCTATGATGTTTTGACTTGCAGTATAGCACTTGAGAGAAAGATGAGAAAGGACTTCGGATTCGTAGAAGGATTAGCAGAATGGGCATATCAGTTGAGGGTGCGAATATGCGCACAAGGAAGGTATGAAGTGGTTCGCGGGATTCGGGACAGCATGGTCTCGTGATTCGAGGTCACTCGAGATGGGTGCAGATGGAGTATGTTATGTGTTGGATGGAGTTAGTATTATCTCTAAGGCAATCAAGGATAAATTAGAAGAAGGTAGATTGATTAGCCATAGTTGAATTTGGCATATTGATGTTAGTGATCAGTTCCTTCAGCGTGATCGAGTTATGCGAGTGATTTGTGATGGTACTAACAGGCTTGTCAGCCGCCGCAATTGATGTTATTCAGAAGCATTCTATTGTTATGGCTTGTTATGTGGAAGCAGAATTTCCGGAAGGGCAATGGTGGCTTAGACCACTACTTAGAGATTTGCATATTCTACGATTATGGGAATTCACCTGTGTGATACTATGGATCTCCTGAAGTGAGTCAAGTGAAAAGTTTTTATATGATGAAGTGTTAACCTATTAGTGGTTCCGAAGCTATGATGAAAAACGAGTTCTATCGTATACTCGCATGTTAAGTGCAGTGAGTGGTATGGAATTTGCAGTGAAGATCAAGGTAGCAGCTCGGTGTGGACAAGGATGTCACGAGCTCAGATGAGCAGGAAAGGAGTTTCGATGTTTAAGGTAAGTTGGTATTGTCTTCAGCGTCACCTGAGATTGGTGTTTTGTTAAAAAAAAAAGGGCTTGTGTCATGGTTGATGATTCTTGATCGCTTTTCAGCGTTAGTGCGGCCGGTGGTTTGGATGTGTGGACCTGTTATGTGTTTCGGAAGGTTGTGGGAGCGAGTCCCACAGGAAGATCATATAAGTGTGGCATGTAGTCACTTCATTGATTGAAGCAATTAAACCAAGTATGAAGATTTGTGATGATATAGATAAGTTGACGATATATGCCTGGAGGGCTGTGACGACCCAAAGGGTCATCACCGGATTTCTCTCTTTTCCGTGCTTCCGAGGCCTTGAAAACCTCATTTCTGCTTGCCTCGATTTGCGTGCGCAGTCCGAGCGCGTAGCCGGAAAGCTTATATGTTGTATTCTGTGAAAAATTTCAAAATGTGGCTTTAAAATGATTAAAGTTGACTTTGGTCAATATTTTCGGTAAACGGACCCGGACTCGTGATTTGACGGTCCAGGAGGGTCCGTAGAAAAATATGAAATGCGGGCATATGCCCGGAGTCGAATTTCGAGGTCGAGAGCCCGAGAAATGAATTTTTCTGTGAAATTATTTTTCTGAAATTATTAAGGAAAATGGAAATGAAAATTGATTAAAAGACTATGGTATCGGGCTCGTATTTTGGTTCCGAAGACCGGTACAAGTCTTAAATATGTGTTAAGCGCTTTCTGTAAAGTTTGGGTGAAATCAGGTGTCATTTGACGTGTTTTGGACCTAAATATCTAAAGTTAGAAGTTTGAAATGAAAATGATAATTTTGAGGTTGGATTCATTGATTTTGATGTTATTTTGCCGATTTGATCGCTCGACTAAGTTCGTAGGATGTTATTGAGTTAGTGTGTGTGTTTGGTTGGGAGCCCCGAGGGCTCGGGAGTGATTCAGAGGTGGTTCGGGGTAGTTTTACACTTAGAAAACATAGCAGATTTTCTGCAATTTTTGCACAGCAAATCCCTTCTTCGCGTTCGCGTTCTAGTCACGAGTTCGCGAAGCTTCAGTGGTCCCTCTTCATTGCGTTCGCGGACAATACCCCGCGTCCGCATAGCCCAGGCTTCCCCTTCACCGCGTTCGCGAGTCCTCTCTCGCGTTCGCGTACTAGCCAGTCCCAGACCCCAGCCCCTTCTTCTACGCGTTCGCGATTAGCACCTCGCGTTCGCGGTGCCTTAAACCATCCACCCTTCGCGAACGCGTCCTTATTCACGCGAACGTGAAGGGCATTTTTGCCCAGCGAATTTTTAAGTTCAAAACAGAACATTTCATTACGGGAATTCTTCACTTCTTCTCACGAGCTCTCTTCTCCATCAAGCCTTAGGACTCCATTGAAGCTCCCCTCTTCCAAGACTTTTTGGGTAAGTAAATCCCCAACTAATTTCTTCATTTTTCTTCACTAATTAGTGAATTCCTAGGCCTAAAATCATGAAATCAAAGAAGAAATTAGGGGTTTTGAGAATTTTGGGTGATTCGACCTCAATTTGGGGTCAAATCTTGAAATAAATTATATATTTGAACTCGTGGAGTTATGGGTGATTGGGTTTGGGTCCGAGCCTCGTGTTTGGACCATGTGGGACCGGTGTCGAAATTTGGTG
>NW_017695654.1:0-3519 GCF_001879085.1 Nicotiana attenuata
GGTTTGGGTTTTTCTTCAAAATGGCTTAATTCTTTACTGATTTCCTCAAAAGCTTCCTCATCATCGTATTCTATTTCGTCGTCACACTCAATTTCTTGTATTATTATGTCTAAGTTAGATTGGCATTTAATACTGGGCTGAAGACTCCTCATGCATGACACATCACTGAAACCAGCGTAAAAGGGACTGTACAAGAAAGAAAAGAAAGACAAAAATGAAAACTATCAGGAATGAAAAAGAGGGAAATTGCATTTCATTAATATTTAAGATAACAAGGTTTAACTCATCCAAACGGACGGAACATAGCATCCGAATTACAACCTTGGAAATAATCCAGATTAAACTGAAAGGAAATCAAAACTAACTACCAAGACTCCCTCCGGGTAGGAAGGGGAGTTGCTTCCCAATTGTTAAGCTTTGCCTGGGGCCCCACGAATTGAACATCTGCCTTGCTTGGACCTTCTCCGGCCTCCAATACATTCACCTCATAAAATAGCTTTTCAAACCTCTCAATCAGCTCCTTGTCGGGATCAACCACACCACTGGGCATTGCTGTTGCTAGGCGCTTCTTAGTACCAGGCCTGACGAAGGAACGGGAAAGGGGGGGATGGGTTTTGGAAGGGTCCATGCTTTCTTTTTCATCTTTCTAGATTGCCTTATGTCTGCGGCAGTGGGCTTGAAACCTAAACCAAAAGTATCCAGGTTTGCAGGAAGGGATATGGGCTGTACGATGCCTTGTAAAGAAGCACCCAAGCCTTTTCCAGGTACAAATCCGTTCTTCAGCATTTCCGACGCAACCATGACGGATGCAGTAGCTACCTTTGGCACAGGAATACACTTCCCTTCCGGGATCTTCTCAACCGATACCGTATCAAAGACTTGATAAACCCATGGGCCTTTGTCATCCTCAGCTTCTATGAAAGGCACAATGGCATCACCTAGAGCACACGAACTATCTTCCCCATGCACCACAATCTCTTGCCTGTCCCACTCGAATTTAACCATCTGGTGCAAGGTAGATGGCACTGCCTTTGCTGCATGGATCTAGGGTCGGCCTAACAAGAGATTGTAAGAGACAGCCACGTCGAGCACCTGGAACTCCATAGTGAATTCAACCGGACCTATTGTCAGTTCCAACACTATATCCCCAACTGTGTCCTTGCCTCCTCCATCAACTCCTCGCACGCAAATACTATTCTTGTGGATTCTCTCACTGTCCACCTTTAATTTTTTCCAGGGTGGAGAGAGGGCAAATGTTTGCACTGGATCCGTTATCAACTAGCACCCGGGTGACCACAGAGTCTTCACACTTCACCGTGAGGTAGAGTGCTCTATTATGTTCAGTGCCTTCCAAAGGCAGCTCATCATCAGAAAACGTAACCCTGTTGACCTCAAAAATCTTGTTTGCTATTTTCTCTAAGTGGTTCACAGAAATCTTGTCGGGAACATGGGCCTCATTCAAAATTTTCATCAATGCCTGGCGGTTCTCATCTGAGTGGATCGGTAATGATAGCAAAGAGATTTGCGTCGGGGTCTTTCTCAACTGTTCTACTATGGAATAATCTTGTGCCTTCATCTTCTTCAAGAGTTCTTCTGCCTCTTCTTTAGTTACAGCTTTCTTCACTGATACTGGATTATCTTTGGTGGGTTTAGCCTTTCTCAGCTCGTCAGGAGCAAAGCATCTTCCTGAGCGAGTTAGTCCATGGGTTTCACAAACTTCTTCCTTAACTTCCTTTCCCTGATACATCACTGTCACTCGGCCGTAATTCCATGGGATGGCCTTTTCACTGATTACTGGTAGCTGAGTTACTGGCTTGATGACAACCGGCTCCGTGCGAGCCCCTTTCACAATCACAGCGGGCTTGACAACCGCCCCCGACACTACCACTTTAACTGGTTCTTGTTTTTCTGCAACACTGCTCAAAAGCTCTTTCTTCATCACTACAACTGGTTTGCTAACTGTTCTTCCTACCTTGATCAATTCTCTCTCCTTTGCTAGTTTCTCATTTGATCTATCCTCACTAGCCCTGATCATCATTACGGTTTGTGACGGCTTCTTATGCTCTCCCTTTTGGACTAGCTCGATCATATGGGTCTCGTGATGAGTTGGTAATGGGTTTTGGGTGATGTTAGGCGTTTCTGGGGCTTGCACTTCAATTCGGCGGGTATCAATGAGCTCTTGGATGGCCGTTTTCAAGTGCCAACATTTTTCTGTGTCATGTCCCGGCGCACCTGAGCAATATTCACAACTCATAGAGTGGTCCAGATTCCTTGGGGGAGGATTTGGCAATTTGGGTTCAATCGGATTCAGCATGCCCAACTGTCTCAATCTGTGGTACAAGCTAGTGTAAAATTCACCCAAGGGAGTGAAAGTCTTCTTCTTTTGCAACCTATCATTCTTAAATGCAAGGTTAGGTCGAAAACCGGTTCCAGCGGGATTTCTGTTGGTTCTTGGGGATGGGTAGGTATTTTGAGCTGAGTAAGTATTTTGTTGGGTGGGTGTGCGCCATTGTGCATGAGTAGGAGGTTGGGGGTATGTTTGGGCATGGTGGACAGAGAAATTAGGGACAGGAGGTGGGTAATAGTGCTGTGGTGGGCCATATGGGGTGTGTGGGTAGGTTTGGGGGTGAGGGCGAGGTTGGTGATAATATGGTGACGGACCTCTGGACCAAGCTCTCGATTCCACTATTGCAACCTCTTCTTTCTTCTTCTTTCCCAATACTCTTCCAGTGCCGCTCTGGATAGCCTGAGTAGTTGCTTTGATTGCGGAATAGCTCATAATCTTGTTAGACTTGAGACCCTCTTCCACCATACTTCCCATTTTCACGACCTCGTTGAAAGTTTTTCCCACTGCTGACACCAGATGCCCATAATAGGTCGGCTCCAAAGCCTGTAGGAAATAATCAACCATCTCGTTCTCTTTCATTGGAGGATCGACTCTTGCTGCCTGCTCTCTCCACCGAAAACCATACTCTCTGAAGCTTTCTCCGGGCTTCTTCTCAATTTTAGTTAGTGACAGACGGTCCGGGACAATTTCGAGATTGTACTGAAAATGACATGCAAATGCTTGAGCCAGGTCGTCCCAAGTGTACCATCGGGCATGATCCTGTCGTGTGTACCACTCCAAAGCTGCTCCACTTAGACTTTGACTAAAGTAAGCCATCAATAATTCGTCCCTTCCTCCAGCTCCTTTCATCTTGCTGCAGAACCCCCTTAGGTGGGCCACTAGATCACCATGTCCATCATATAAGTCAAACTTGGGTAACTTGAATCCTGCTGGCAACTGGACATCAGGAAACAGGCACAGGTCCTTGTAGGCTACACTCACTTGTCCTCCGAGCCCTTGCATATTTCGGAATGACTGTTCTAAGCTCTTAACCTTCCGTATCATTTCCTTTTGCTCAGGGTTTTTGAGAGGCTTGTCTTCCTCAGCTGAGAGATCAAGACGCGGAGTGTAAGGGCATGGCTCTGGCGGTTTGAAAGTGGCTTCGGGTGGATAATACTGGTTATCATGGGTTT
>NW_017695655.1:0-3519 GCF_001879085.1 Nicotiana attenuata
GGGAGCCTCGTTGTGCCCGAGGTAGGCCTAGCGACAAGTAAATTTGGAGAACTTAGAATGCTAAATGCCTCATTTTATTGATAAAAAATAAGACGAATCCCATTTATGGGATCGGGCTGCATGCCGCAATATATATATATATATATATATATATATATATATATATATATATTAGAATACATGTACATGAACATTAGATATAAAATTACATACTCATGGACTGATATAAGTGACATGCTAAGGTGTATTCCTGTGCAAAATATACTAGCTAACTCAATTTAGGCAATTTCATCACAAAAATAGCAGTTATCATGTTCAATTAGGGGATTAACCTATATGTAACCTATAACATGATCGAATTAGCTCACAAATAGGTACAAACATAAGAAACACAATAGCTTGAGGTTTAGACATCAATTCAAGGCATATCATAGCCTAAGCACTAGCCCGAGCATGGATAATACTTCGGTGCACGCACATGAGCTCAACCCCTCATATGTGCGCCACCTTTAGCATGTAACTATCACTAATAGTTCAGCAAATTAGTGCCTAAACCAAGTTTAGGTAAGATACTTACCTCAAACAAGCCAAATTCATACTCGAAAAATACCTTCCCACATGAATCAACCTCTGAATGGCTCGAATCTAGCAAAAAATAACTCAATAACATCAAATAATATCATAGGAATCAAACCCAAACGATAAAAGTCGAATCTTTAATCAAATACTCAAAGTAAACAAAATAGTTAACTTGGGCGCGCACCCCGGATCCTGATAAAACTCAGAAATTCCGATAATCCATTCGAATACGAGTCCAATTATACAAGTATCATCCAAATCCAACTCTGAATCGATTCTCAAAATCCAATTAATTACTTTAGAAAAGTTTTGTCACAACCCCCTAATTTCTCTTTTAGATCACCAATCAAATGCCAAAATAATAAATGGGATCATGAATAATAATCAAATTCGAGTCAAGAATACTTACCACAATCCAATTGGTGAAAATCGCCTCAATTTGAGCTCCCAATCTCAAAATATGGTAAAATGAGTTCGAAGTCCGAAAATAAAAACTTATACGGACTGCCTAGCGGTACCTTACACAATCGCGATAGTACCTTCACAATTGCGAAGCTAAATCTTCCTCCTGCACAACTACGCATCGCGAACACGACGTCTACCTAGCGAACACGGAGGTCTATATTACCTGGGCATATGTAAACGTGGCGCTGCCCATGCAAACGCGATAGAAAAAACCCCGTCTTACCATAAAGCGTCACGAACGCGACCTCTTCATTGCGAATGCGATGAAGAAACACTAGGGACTCCAAAACCTTCTATGTGAATGAAACCTACTGATCGTGAACACGAAGAACAACAGAACACCAGAACATCAGACATCTCAAATTGGTTCAAAATGATCCGAAACCATCCCAAAACTCATCTGAGCCCCTCAGAACCCCATTCGAATATACCAACATGTTCCAAAATATAACACGGACCTACTCGAGGCCTAAAATCCAACAAAATAACATCAAAACCACGAATCACACCTTAATTCAAGCTTAATGAACTATTTCAGTTTACAATTCTAAACTTACGTCGAACTCATCTAAGCAACTCGGAATGACCCCAAATTTTGCACACTAGTCATAAATCAGCATACAAACCTATTCCAAGGCTCGCACTCCCAAACAGACATCAATAACAAGAAAGTCAACTATGAGTCAAACCTATCTACTCTCCAAACCTTCAAACTTTTAACTTCCGGTAATTAGCCTCAAAATCATCTAGTAACACCAAAACTCAAATTCGGGCATACGCCCAAGTTCAATATCATCATCCGGACCTAATAAAATCATCGAAACTCCGATCCGAGGTCAAATACACAAAAGTTAAAGTTGGTCAACGTTTCCAACTTAAGCTTCCAAATCTAGAGTCAAGCTTCCAAATAAATCCCGAATTACCCGAAGACCAATACTGATCATGAACACATGTTATAATACATCATATGAATCTACTGAAGTCCTCAACCATCAGACAAAAATACTAATGCTCAAAATGATCGGTCAGATCGTATTACAATTTACCTGTTTTGGGGAGTTGTATTATGATTTGATACTATCTTATGGTTATTTGTCTTTCAGACATATCATTTCTATAATTCGTTATTGATCACGCCCAACTCTAGTCCTAAAAAGGATAAGCGGTCGCTGCAAATATAATCCGGTCTAAAAGTCCGGAGTCGAATCCCACAGAGAACTAAGGTTCGCTATAATTGTTCAATATCGCAAAGAAGACAAGTTTGAACAATTTCTAAATTATAATATTAAGATTTTTATATCTAACTAATTAACCAACAAATACTATAAAACGGTAAAATTATCAACTAACGAGATAAAGGTTTGGAGACTAAATTAAGGAGGTCTAGAGTTATGATTTCCCCAATTGTTGATTTCATTAGTTGTATGTTTCTTATAGCTTTGACTTAGTTGCCTCTATCAATCATGAACTCTCCAGCTATCATAAATCTCTCTCAAGCAATTATGATAATTTACTAGACGCACTCTCTCAAGCTACGCTAGCTAGATTCACATTACAGTTCACTTAGATCGCACCCGAGGTATCGTTATCTCTAATCAAACCTCTAAACCCTCGGTTATGACTCTCGCCTATACTCCGGGAGTGATGTTGTTCAAACAACTACCTAAATATGCACTCTCTCTCAAGCAGATACATAATAAATAGGAACGGCTAATTGAGGATCCTTTCAATTAACCAAAATCAAAACGTAGTTGAACAAATAGAGATTAACAACTAACTCAAAACTATATTAATATAACAACCAATTCATCCCCAAAAGGTTCCATCAAAACCCTAGAAAACGAATTAGCTATTCATAATAGTATGTAAAACTACAATACTAAAAATCATAACCAACAATGAAAAATAGGAGGAAGAAGGAAAAACTCGTTGAAGAATTCCGCCTTGCTCCCAATGTGTTCTTGCCTCCTTAGGTCTAAGATATGTCCAAAATATGCCCCCCTCTCTTCAAAATAGGTTTAGGACCCCTTTCATACAAGTTGGAATAGTGTAGGGCCAAAATAACCTTGTCCCGGACGAAATAGGACTTCTTTTTGACGCCTGGAGCGGCGCGGCCGCAGCCAAAACGCGGTAGGACCGCGGCCAGACAAGCTCTCTAATTTTCTGCCGCGGTCAGGTCCGCGGTTGCGGTTTCGATCGCGTTTTTGACCCTGTTCCATCTGGAATTTGGAAAAACGTAAAACATAAAAGTTGTATCCCTTTGAGTTATCTTTCCAACCATATATTGTGGAGCCCAAATGGAGTTCTGAGCAAAAAGTTATGTGTATTTTACTAGACAGTACGCAATATGCTACTCGAGTCTTCGTTTGTTGTTTATTCATCTGTTGTATCCCAAACTACGATCCGGCTTAATTCCTTGGCGTTTTACTCTAGACTTCTAAAGCTCCAAACTACACTTGAATTCATTCCACTAAC
>NW_017695656.1:0-3519 GCF_001879085.1 Nicotiana attenuata
CACTCCTCTGTTGAGCCGACCTCCCAGATAGAATGGCGTCGGCCATGAATGGCCTGTGCGTCGGCCGAGGCACCTCACTTCCTTCGGCTTCGGTGGCCACCCCCTTGCCCTTCTCGAGCCTCCTCCGTTTTCTTTCTAACGATTCCTCGCCATCGGAGGGTTCATCCACGGGTTGCAGAGCCGGCGCCAGCGATGCCGACTCCCACATAACCATTATCGTAGATGTAGCCCCCTGTAAAGGAGCTGGAGGGAGATCCTCTCGGACAGACTCGATCAGTATATCATGAGCGTCCGAGGCAATGTCGGATCGCTTGAGAGCGGGGACTGGCGCTCTCTTCCTAGAAGCGCCTCGACCTGTCGCCATAAAAATAAGTGAGCAGGGTTGCAGAATTTACAAAGCAAAAATCAGAAATCTACCTGAAGAGACTTTGGGGCCATAACGCTGCATGTAGGCAGGCCAAGTGCGGGTCTCTTCCGCGTAGGGAAGCAAGCCAGCAACCCATCTCCTGAGGTTGGCAACAGGCCGGTGCGGATGAGCCATAGCTGCAATACAAAGGTTAGAATTGCGACAGTCACGGGTAACACGGAATTTGACAAACTGCAAATACTTACGTTTCGAGTTCCACCTCTCTGGGAATCCGGCAGGATTAGAGACCACGTGCTCGGTCCTAATGAAAAAATATTTGCGCCAGAACCCACGACTCGCTCGGTCGTCGGTTTTGACCACCTATCCTTTCGTACCATGGCCTCTCAAATGCACCATGGTCCCTCTTAGATAGCAGGCACTGAACAGTTGTAGGAGGTGATGGATCGTGACTTCACATCCGGCCAACTCCGCGTACTTGGTCAGCAGCCAAAGCACCTTCAGAGTATACAACGTAAGTTGAGCCGGACACACATTATAGAACCGGCAGAACTCCTCCGCCAAAGGGAAAAGAGGGAGGCTGTAACCAATCGAAAAGGGGTATTCATAAAAGGTACAATACCCCGGACTATGAATATCCACGTGATCTCTCCCCGCCGGAACCATGTCTTCGTGGGCGGGTATGCCGTATTTCACGTGGAGGTCATCCAAGTGATTATGTAACGACTCGGAAAACTCTGGAGCCGGAATGGGAGAGTCCTTACTGAAATCACTTCGAGATAAGGTACGCTTTGGCAATAATGCTTTCACAGTAAGAGGACCGATGTCCTCTTCCTCCTCCACCTCTCCACCATCGGAAGGTGGCAACACGTTCAATGGGGAAGCCGCTGGGACCCTCTCGTCGCTTTGGCGAGGTTTAGGCATGATCTCGGTGAAGAAAAAGTTGTGCACAACCCAACAAAGAAAAAGGAGATTTTTGATCAAAGGAAAATGCACCAGAATGTGAAAATATACACTGAAGGGTTGGAATGTTTTTACAAATGACCAAAGTTTGAATCAGGTTAAACCCTTCTCCTATTTATAGGGTTGGGTGGCGCCAGAATCGAAGAGGCAGACGTCGAATCGGCGCGGGAAAACAAGCGCCAAAAGCTTCTGATTTCCTGTCTCGAGAATACGCGCAATGATGACGCATACGAACGCTGACGTCACACGGGGAAAGGCGTTTCTCTTCGACGCTCTGACAGTCGTGATTACTGTCTCCTGCCTGTCACGTCACAATTCTTTGACAAAGTCAAACTCTCCCGGAACGGAGGTACCGATTTCGCCCATCGAGGACGCATCTCGCTGCGACCCCGACGAGCGGAGGGACTAACTGTATGGGGTCGAATTTGACCGACCACGCCCCTAAGCCAGCACGACCGACCGAATATATGTGAGTCCGGCTAGAAGGACGGCTTAGGAATAATAAGAGGGACGACTTTATGATCACGTCGGCCCCTCTATAGCATGTACTTTATTTCTGTCTTTTAATATTTGAGTAAGGATCCTCCATTATATAAAGGGGGGTCCGAGCCTTGTAAAAGAGGGGGATTCAGTATTGGAAATACAAGCTCTCTGGCTCTCTCATCTCTCTAACATTATCTCTCTCTTATCTCTCGAAGATTATCACCTTCTCTCTCTCTCCGATTTGTATTATTGTCATCTGAACCAATTGCCAAGATCATCCTAGGGTTTATTTTCTTCGATTATGATTTACTCCTTCATCTATATTAATTGATTTGCTTAAAAAGTGTTAAACAACTTTTGAGTCAAACACAATATACCCAAGTAAAACAAACATCTTAATCCATCATTTTTCACGCAATTACTCCAAAAAGTTAAATTGAGAGTGTAGTGAAAGGAAATTGGGGGGTTGTTGGGGCCTACTTCACGAATACTCATGGCATAAATGCCACAAATTTGAGAGAAATCCGCCGTCCATGCTTGAAATGGCAATCCTTCTCAAAATCAACACAATATTTTGCTCCAAGTCCAAAAGCCATGTTCAAAAACGGTAAAGGCTTCGAATAAGTTTAGGTAATTCAAAGAAAAGTAAATGTTCAGTCAAATTTGGTTATATTCTATGTATCTACTCCACAAGTTGGTATGCTAAAGAAAAAACTTCTAGTTTTAACCTACCGCGGTAGAAAAGTCTTAATCAAGTTTTGTGGCGAACATGATCCCTGTTTTCATGTTTCGTGTACCAATTGTTGAACGCTTTGGCTATTCATGAACATTCTATTGCTGATGTAATGACACTTTACCCTCAGGAAATCACCCCACCAACTTTAATGTTCTAGTATTTTTTGTTTATAATTTTGGTGTTCGAATTAGTTTGTGGTACCTCAATTAATTTCGTGAAATACTTATTATATTCTATTAACAATGGTATTGAGTAATTATGTACAACAAAATATAGGTGATAATAGGTGAATTTGACTATAATCACGCACCAAATAATCACCTTCTTGTGAACTTTTAATGTGGAAAATGACAACAAAATGCTCTTATTAGTGCTTTACATGATTTGCAGGTGAAATAGGTGTAAGGAAGGCTAAGGAGCGGTTTTGGAGTCAATTATTGATGAAAAGAGGCTAATTGTTGAATTTCCAAAGTAACCCATTCAAAACAGGCCAAAATGCCCGGGTACAAGTTCCACCGCGGTTCTACCGCGACCGCGGTGAAACCGCGGTGGAAGGCAGTCTCTGAAGGTTGAAGATTCCGCGAAGGCGTTTGACCGCAGTTCTACCGCGACCGCGGTAGAACCGCGGTGGGTACAGTAAACTTCGGGGACTTAAGTGTAAAACACGGAATTTTTAGACCTAAACCCTATTTAAAACGCTAGACTTCGCCCAAAAGAAGGGGGTATTGATTTCTAAGGGTTCTTAGCAAGAAAAACAATTGTGAGAAAGTACTCTAAACATCTTTCTTCTTTTCTTTTGATTTTATGATGAATTCAATCTTAGTTTATTCTCCCATAGTCATGAGTAGCTAAATTCCTTGTCTAAGGCTTTGATGGACCCTATTGAGTGATGAACTTCTTGTTTATGTGAATACAAATTGCTAGTTAAATCTTTATTTGTTCAACTTCGTGTTCGTTGTAGTTAATTGACAGG
>NW_017695657.1:0-3519 GCF_001879085.1 Nicotiana attenuata
TTTACCACAATATCACTTTCAAATGAATGAGTGCCACCACATGGCTGTGATCAATCTTCCCCAAGTAATGCTTCACACGATGCCCATTGACTCGGAAAACCTTACCATTTTTGTTCTTGAGATCAATAGCACCAAATGGAGTCACCCCAACAACTTCAAATGGACCACTCCACCTAGACTTGAGCTTTCCCGGGAATAACCTCAACCGGGAGTTGAAGAGAAGAACCATGTCACCCACCTTGAATTCTTTACCCCGAGCATACTTGTCATGGAGGTACTTCATCTTGTCCTTGTACAAAGACGAGCTGGAGTAAGCATGAAATCTAAACTCATCAAGCTTCAATTGCTCCACTCGGAGATTTGCTGCAACATCCCATTCCAAGTTCAACTTCCTCAATGCCCACATAGCCTTGTGTTCAAGTTCCACTGGAAGATGGCAAGCTTTACCAAACACCAACCGATACGGAGACATACCAATTGGAGTCTTGTAAGCCGTCCGATAAGCCCAAAGAGCATCATCCAATTTCTTCGACCAATCGGTCCTATTGGCATTCACCGTTTTGGACAGAATACTCTTGATCTCCTGATTTGAGACTTCCACTTGTCCACTAGCTTGTGGATGATAGGGGGTGGTTAATTTGTGATTAACTCCATACTTAGCAAGCAATGAATCAAAAGCCTTGTTGCAAAAATGGGACCCCCCATCACTAATAATGGCCCGGGGAGTACCAAATCTCGTAAAGATACTCTTCTTCAAAAATGCTACAACACTTCGGGCTTCATTGTTGGGAAGAGCCACGGCTTCCACCCATTTTGAAACATAGTCCACCGCCACGAGAATGTAAGTATTACCACAGGAGCTCACGAACGGACCCATGAAATCGATGCCCCAAACATCAAAAATATCCACCTCAAGAATTGTATTGAGGGGCATCTCATCCTTCTTGGAAATACCGCCGGCTCTCTGACATGCGTCACAACTCTTCACTAAGTCACTAGCATCCTTGAACAACGTGGGCCAATAGAAGCCACAACTCAAAACTTTTGAGGCTGTCCTCACCCCCCCGTGATGACCACCATAGGGAGAGGAGTGACAAGCCTCCAATATGCTTATTTGTTCACTTTCCGGCACACATCTCCTTATCACTCCATCCGTGCAAATTTTAAACAAATACGGATCATCCCAATAAAAATCCAAACTATCCCGCTTGAGTTTCTTCTTTTGGTTGGAAGAGAGCTCGCACGGGATGTTACCAGTCACAATGAAGTTGGCGATGTCCGCGAACCATGGCATCTCACACATAGAAACGGAAAGAAGCTGCTCGTCAGGGAACCTATCATTGATCTCAATACCATCACTTGGTCTCCCATCTTCATCTAATCGGGACAAATGGTCGGCAACTTGATTCTCGCTTCCCTTTCTATCCACAATCTCTAAATCAAATTCCTGAAGGAGTAGCACCCATCTCATCAATCTTGCTTTCGAATCCTTCTTAGTCATCAAATACCGAAGGGCTGCATGGTCCGTGTGTATGATCACCTTTGCCCCCATAAGGTAAGGTCTAAATTTCTCCATCGCGAACACAATAGCCAATAGCTCCTTTTCTGTCACTGTGTAGTTTCTCTGGGCCTCATTCATAGTCTTGCTAGCATAATACACAGGATGGAACATTTTGTTGATTCTTTGGCCTAGCACCGCCCCAACCGCTACATCACTCGCATCACACATAAGTTCAAAAGGCAAGTCCCAATTAGGAGCAGTGATTATAGGGGTTGTTGTCAACTTGTGTTTCAGTAACTCAAAAGACTCCATGCATTTCTCATCAAAAATAAACTTGACATCCTTCTCTAACAACTTGCAAAGCGGGTTCACAATTTTGGAAAAATCTTTAATGAACCGCCGGTAGAACCCGGCATGACCAAGAAAACTCCTCACCCCTTTGACAGAGGTAGGGGGAGGGAGTCTTGAGATAACCTCTATTTTTGCCTTATCAACTTCAATTCCTTGCCTTGAGATTTTGTGGCCCAATACAATTCCCTCTTGCACCATAAAGTGGCATTTCTCCCAGTTGAGCACAAGGTTGGTTTCTTCACATCTTGCCAAAACCCTATCCAAGTTCACCAAACATTCTTCAAATGAATCTCCCACCACACTGAAGTCATCCATGAATACCTCTAAGATATCCTCCACCATGTCGGTGAAGATTGCCATCATGCATCTTTGAAAGGTCGCTAGGGCATTACATAATCCGAATGGCATTCTCGAGAACGCAAACGTGCCATAAGGACATGTAAAGGTTGTCTTCTCCTGATCCTCTGGGGCAATGAGAATTTGATTATACCCCGAGTAGCCATCTAGAAACAATAAAAGGCCCGGCCCGCAAGACGGTCAAGCATTTGGTCCAAGAATGGTAGGGGGAAATGATCCTTTCTTGTCACTTGTTCAGCTTTCTATAGTCCATACACACTCTCCAACCCGTAACTGTCCGAGTAGGAATCAACTCATTGTTGGCATTGGTCACTACCGTCATTCCACCCTTCTTTGGCACACATTGGACCGGAGAGGTCCATGAACTGTCCGAGATCGGGTAAACCACACCGGCGTCAAGCCACTTGATAACCTCCTTCTTTACCACTTCTTGCATCACCTCATTGAGTCTCCTTTGATGTTCAAGAGATGGCCGTGCATCCTCCTCCAAAATGATCTTATGCATGCAAAATGCGGGGCTTATTCCCCTGATGTCTGCCAAAGTCCATCCTATTGCCCTTTTTCGCTTTTGGAGCACCTCCACAGTGGCCTCAACCTGCAAGTTAGTAAGGCAAGAGGAAAGAATAACTGGAAGAGTAGAATTAGAGCCCAAGAATTCATACCTGAGGTGTGGAGGAAGTGGTTTCACCGTTGGCTCCTCAATTGATAGCTTGGTTGGCGGAGTTTTGCGATTTTCAAGATCCAAAGATAGTTTCCTAGGCTCATATGAATATGAACCCATTCCATGCAATGCATTCACGCACTCCACTCTACCGGCATCATCATTGGCATCCATGTTAAGAAGCACGGCTTCAAGAGGATCTTCAACATTGATCAAGGCACTTGTGTCATCCACTATCACCGCCGTGACAATGTCCACAAATGAACACACCTCCGTACTATTGGGTTGCCTCATTGATTTGCACACATGAAATACTACCTTCTCATCTCCCACGCGGAATGTTAACTCCCCTGCTTCCACGTCAACCAATGCCTTCCCCGTAGCTAGGAAAGGTCTTCCAAGAATGATAGGCACTTCGAAATCCACTTCGCAATCCAATATGACAAAGTCGGCCGGCAATATGAATTTGTCCACCCGGACAAGCACATCATCGATTATACCTAGAGGCCTCTTCATTGACCGGTCCGCCATTTGAAGTCTCATGGAGGTTGGCCTAGGTTGCCCAATTCCCAAAGTCTTGAAGACTGAGTACGGCATCAGATTAATGCTAGCCCCCAAGTCACATAGGGCCTTAGCAAAGTCCGCACTT
>NW_017695658.1:0-3518 GCF_001879085.1 Nicotiana attenuata
CTCGCTCGAACTGGGACTCATGCTAAGTGCCTTCGCCATCAAAGATCAACAGTTCGACCTCGCTCGAACTAGGACTCAGGCTAAGTGCCTTCACCATCGAAACTCGACAGTTCGACCTCGCTCGAGCTAGGACTCAGGCTAAATGCCTTTGCCATCAAAGATCGACAGTTCGACCTCGCTCGAACTAGGACTCAGGCTTAGTGCCTTCGCCATCAAAGATCGGCAGTTCGATCTCGCTCGAACTGGGGCTCAGGCTAAGTGCCTTCGCCATCAAAGATCGACAGTTCGACCTCGCTCGAACTGGGACTCGGGCTAAATGCCTTCGCCATCAAAGATCGACAGTTCGACCTCGCTCGAACTGGGACTTAGGCTAAGTGCCTTCGCGATCAAAGAACGACAGATCGACCTCGCTCGAACTGGGACTAAGGCTGTGCCTTCACCATCAAAATTCGACAGTTCGACCTCGCTCGAACTAGGACTCAGGCTGTGCCTTCGCCATCAAAGATCTACAGTTCGACCTCGTTCGAACTTGGACTCAGGCTAAGTGCCTTCGCCATCGAAACTCGACAGTTGGACCTCGCTCGAACTAGGACACAGGCTAAATGCCTTCGCCATCAAAGATCGACAGTTCGACCTCGCTCGAACTGGGACTCAGGATAAGTGCCTTCGCCTTCAAAGATCGACAGTTCGATCTCGCTCGAACTGGGGCTCAGGCTAAGTGCCTTCGCCATCAAAGATCGACAGTTCGACCTCGCTCGAACTGGGACTCAGGCTAAGTGCCTTCGCCATCAAAGTTTGACAGTTCGACCTCGCTCGAACTGGGACTCAGGCTAAGTGCCTTCGCCATCAAAGTTTGACAGTTCGACCTCGCTCGAACTGGGACTCAGGCTAAGTGCCTTCGCCATCAAAGTTTGACAGTTCGACCTCGCTCGAACTGGGACTCAGGCTAAGTGCCTTCGCCATCAAAGTTT
Source organism: Nicotiana attenuata (assembly GCF_001879085.1). Taxonomy (NCBI): domain Eukaryota; kingdom Viridiplantae; phylum Streptophyta; class Magnoliopsida; order Solanales; family Solanaceae; genus Nicotiana; species Nicotiana attenuata. Next base: position 972 of record NW_017695658.1, read on the forward strand.
GACAGTTCGACCTCGCTCGAACTGGGACTCAGGCTAAGTGCCTTCGCCATCAAAGTTTGACAGTTCGACCTCGCTCGAACTGGGACTCAGGCTAAGTGCCTTCGCCATCAAAGTTTGACAGTTCGACCTCGCTCGAACTGGGACTCAGGCTAAGTGCCTTCGCCATCAAAGTTTGACAGTTCGACCTCGCTCGAACTGGGACTCAGGCTAAGTGCCTTCGCCATCAAAGTTTGACAGTTCGACCTCGCTCGAACTGGGACTCAGGCTAAGTGCCTTCGCCATCAAAGTTTGACAGTTCGACCTCGCTCGAACTGGGACTCAGGCTAAGTGCCTTCGCCATCAAAGTTTGACAGTTCGACCTCGCTCGAACTGGGACTCAGGCTAAGTGCCTTCGCCATCAAAGTTTGACAGTTCGACCTCGCTCGAACTGGGACTCAGGCTAAGTGCCTTCGCCATCAAAGTTTGAAAGTTCGACCTCGCTCGAACTGGGACTCAGGCTAAGTGCCTTCGCCATCAAAGTTTGACAGTTCGACCTCGCTCGAACTGGGACTCAGGCTAAGTGCCTTCGCCATCAAAGTTTGACAGTTCGACCTCGCTCGAACTGGGACTCAGGCTAAAAGCCTTCGCCATCAAAGTTTGACAGTTCGACCTCGCTCGAACTGGGACTCAGGCTAAGTGCCTTCGCCATCAAAGTTTGACAGTTCGACCTCGCTCGAACTGGGACTCAGGCTAAGTGCCTTCGCCATCAAAGTTTGACAGTTCGACCTCGCTCGAACTGGGACTCAGGCTAAGTGCCTTCGCCATCAAAGTTTGACAGTTCGACCTCGCTCGAACTGGGACTCAGGCTAAGTGCCTTCGCCATCAAAGTTTGACAGTTCGACCTCGCTCGAACTGGGACTCAGGCTAAGTGCCTTCGCCATCAAAGTTTGACAGTTCGACCTCGCTCGAACTGGGACTCAGGCTAAGTGCCTTCGCCATCAAAGTTTGACAGTTCGACCTCGCTCGAACTGGGACTCAGGCTAAGTGCCTTCGCCATCAAAGTTTGACAGTTCGACCTCGCTCGAACTGGGACTCAGGCTAAGTGCCTTCGCCATCAAAGTTTGACAGTTCGACCTCGCTCGAACTGGGACTCAGGCTAAGTGCCTTCGCCATCAAAGTTTGACAGTTCGACCTCGCTCGAACTGGGACTCAGGCTAAGTGCCTTCGCCATCAAAGTTTGACAGTTCGACCTCGCTCGAACTGGGACTCAGGCTAAGTGCCTTCGCCATCAAAGTTTGACAGTTCGACCTCGCTCGAACTGGGACTCAGGCTAAGTGCCTTCGCCATCAAAGTTTGACAGTTCGACCTCGCTCGAACTGGGACTCAGGCTAAGTGCCTTCGCCATCAAAGTTTGACAGTTCGACCTCGCTCGAACTGGGACTCAGGCTAAGTGCCTTCGCCATCAAAGATTGACAGTTCGACCTCGCTCGAACTGGGACTCAGGCTAAGTGCCTTCGCCATCAAAGTTTGACAGTTCGACCTCGCTCGAACTGGGACTCAGGCTAAGTGCCTTCGCCATCAAAGTTTGACAGTTCGACCTCGCTCGAACTGGGACTCAGGCTAAGTGCCTTCGCCATCAAAGTTTGACAGTTCGACCTCGCTCGAACTGGGACTCAGGCTAAGTGCCTTCGCCATCAAAGTTTGACAGTTCGACCTCGCTCGAACTGGGACACGGGCTAAGTGTCTTCGCCATCAAAGTTTGACAATTCGACCTCGCTCGAACTGGGACTCAGGCTAAGTGCCTTCGCCATCAAAGTTTGATAATTCGACCTCGCTCGAACTGGGACTCAGGCTAAGTACCTTCGCCATCAAAGTTTGACAGTTCGACCTCGCTCAAACTAGGACTCAGGCTGTGCCTTCGCCATCAAAGTTTGACAGTTCGACCTCGCTCGAACTGGGACTCAGGCAAAGTGCCTTCGCCATCAAAACTCGACAGTTCGACCTCGCACGAACTAGGACTCAGGCCAAATTCCTTCGCCATCAAAGATCGACAGTTCGACCTCGCTCGAACTAGGACTCAGGCTTAGTGCCTTCCCCATCAAAGATCGACAGTTCGATCTCGCTCGAAGTGGGGCTCAGCCTAAGTGCCTTTGCCATCAAAGATCGACAGTTCGACCTCGCTCGAAATCGGACTCAGGCTAAGTGCCTTCGCCATCAAAGATCGACAGTTCGATCTCGCTCGAACAGGGGCTCAATCTAAGTGCCTTCGCCATCAAAGATAGACAGTTCGACCTCGCTCAAACTGGGACTCAGGCTAAGTGCCTTCGCCGTCAAAGATCGACAGTTCGACCTCGCTCGAACTGGGACTCAGGCTAAATACCTTTGCCATCAAAGATCGACAGTTCGACCTCGCTCGAACTGGGACTCAGGCTAAGTGCCTTCGCCATCAAAGATCGAAAGTTTGACCACGCTCGAACTGGGACTCAGGCTGTGCCTTCGCCATCAAAACTCGACAATTCGACCTCGCTCGAACGAGGACTCAGGCTGTGCCTTCGCCATCAAAGATCG
>NW_017695659.1:0-3518 GCF_001879085.1 Nicotiana attenuata
CACTGAGCCAAAACAGCATTTACAAAACTCTTGTAAACCTAAGGATTACCTCTAATTCCGTTGTGGCACACAGCCTTAACTGTTGCGACAACTTCAAGTTAACTCTAACTTGAATACTTAAAGTACCTAATACAATTGCTTCTATGAAAGCTGAAAGGTACACGTTTAAATCACCTACTACAATTAAACTAAAACAAAAGAAAGACACAATGGAATTGGTTCTTCTATCTTGTCCAAGTAGCTTCAGGAATGCACACTTAAATCTCACATAAATTGCTTGCAAAATTGCCTCGCTCTTTTGCTCTCAATTTAGTTTAACTTCTGGGTATGTGCAATACCTGTAAAAAAGAACAATCACTGTTATTTAATGAGTTAGTAATTAGAGTTTGATTGAGACTCAATTTCTGATCTTCCATCGAAGTTGAGTCCTTGAACAACACAAACTCCAACCCTATCTTTTTATCCGGATTGTATTCTCTTCTCATAAGGAGACTTTCTCTCCTTATCCCATATGCAACCTTTTCGATCAGTTCAGGAGATATTGCTGCTTGATCAATGAGACTTATCTCCTTCACGTGCATCTCACATGTATAGGGTGAAAAACACTATGCTTCACATGATGGACCTGGTCCATGACCGAGTTCATTTTTCATTCTTCAGAACTTCACGTGTTCTTGGGCCAACAAATTCCCCCTTTTTGATGATGACAAACTCTGTGCTTTAGACTGATCACAGAACCTGTAAGAACTCAGCTTAACCATCAACACTTAGCTTAGATATTTTACTTATCATCAAGGACCAGATTAATTAGGTTATAAATATCACTTAATCAGAATAATGAGTAAAGCACAATATCATCTCTTCCCCCTTTTGGCATCATCGAAAAGTTGCATACACAGTGTGAATCCCAGATTTTAATAAGTACTCATGGCCAATGAGGCAACTGCAAGTGAAATCAATGTGCAATTATCAATAATCAATACACATATTTAAACTATTAAGATCAGAATCATCATTGAATAAGAGAGAACAGCAATTGTCATTGATAAAGATATGGTCCCACAAACAGTCCACAAAAAGAAAGAAAAAACTTCCAAAACATGAGCAAAAAGAAACAGAAACATCCCTATTCTGGGTCACTGGAGGTACTAGACTGGTTCAGAAGACAAGTGCTAGGAGACCTAGGGCTTGGAGGAACTAGAGGGTTGAGACCGGAGAAGATTTAGCATATCCTGAAGCATTCCATCACTCTTCTCCTTTTCTTTTACTAGCTCAGTTCTAAGGCCATCTCTCTCATTCTCCAATTCAGCCATGCGTGCCTTGAGCCTAGCAATTTCATCATCCTTAGTTCCACACTCCTAAACCAAGGCCCTAACCTTGCTGTTGATGGGTGTCCTCAGAGATGGACCAGGTTCAACTGGGATGGCATTGACAGGATAGTCACAAGCCAGTAGGGTCTAAACACCAAAATGCTCCTTGCTTGATGCCATTTCCCATTTCTTCAAAGGCACATTTAGCCTGTCCAGCACAGTAGTCAATATGAACCCATATGGAGTGGCATGAGCCTTAGAGTCATTGATGACCCTATCAAGCAATTTGACAATGAAAGCAGGCCAGTTGATTTGCATTCCTCTCACCAAGCACTCCATAAGAACTAGGTCCATGTAATTTGCAGTGTGCCTTCTCTCCTATCTGGGCAAGAGGCACTTGTTGACAAATTCAAACAAGACCTTGTGCTCAGGCCTTATTTCACTTTTCTGCACAAATCTGGCTTCAGGCACATCTCTAGAGTCACAGAATCTCCTAGTGATTTCAAGAGCAGTAGGGAGAGAATCCAGACATGGCCACCTTTGCCTTGTATAGTCATCATACCCTTCAGTAGGTATGTCCAGGATCTCACCCAATTTGACTGCATCAAACTTCACTTTGACTCCTTTCACCAGGCTGGTGACTACTCCATCCTTCACAGTAGCATTGGTCATAAATTCAATCAATTCATTCCTGGCCAGCCTCCCATCCATTTCAAGGACCATGTCCTTCCAACCTTGGAGGTTGTTTCACAAACACTTCTTCTTTCAGGTAGCCATTTAGGAAGGCACTTTTGACATCCATCTGATGAAGAGTGAATTCCATATATGCTGCAAAGGCTATGAGAAGTCTGATTGCTTCTAGTCTTGCAACTGGAGAAAAAGTCTCATCATAATCTATGCCCTTCTCCTGGCTGTAACCTTGAACCACCAGTCTTGCCTTGTTTCTTGTAACAGTTCCATCTTCATCAAGTTTGTTCCTAAAGACCCATTTTGTACCAATAACTGATCTATCTTTGGGCCTTGAAACTAGATGCCAAACTTGACTTCTCTCAAATTGATTGAGTTCATCTTGCATTGCATTGACCCAATCTGCATCCTGCAAAGCCTCAACAAAAATTTTAGGTTCAATAAGAGATAAAAATGCATCAAAAGCACACAGATTCTTTGATTGTTATCTAGTTTTGACTCCAGATGATGGATCAGTGATAATGTTCTCAATGGGATGAGAACTTTGATACTTGTGAGGTTTCACAACCAACTGGTTTCTACTAGATGTTTCTCCCATGTTCTGCTGCTGAGGAACAGGGTCATGAACAGGTTCCTTTAAGGAATTTATTTCAATTTCTCTTTGATTAGTTCCCCCTATCAGGTTGCCTTGGATGGAAGAACCTGTTCCATCACCTGTTCCTTCTGTTGGTGCCACTTTGACTTGTGCTGAGGCTTCAGTGAAGTCCTTTACCAATCCAATGGCTTCATCTTCATGTTCCTGTCTCTCAGAAAGAATGTTAGTTTCATCAAATACTACATGTACACTTTCTTCTACACACAAAGTTCTTTTATTGAACACTTTATATGCTTTGCTATGTGAAGAATACTCCCTCATCACTTCTGGGATCAAACTTACCTAGGGAATCCTTTCCATTATTGTGCACATAGCACTTACAACCAAATGCCCTAAGATGGGATATGTTTGATTTTCTCCCTTTAAATAACTCATAGGGAGTCTTCTCTACAAGAGGTCTAGTCATGCATCTATTGATTATGTAACATGCAGTGTTTACAGCCTCTGCCCAAAAGCTGTGAGGCAGTTTACTAGAAAGCAGCATGGTCCTAGCCATGTCCTCAAGAGTCCTATTCTTTCTTTCAACTACTCCATTTTGTTGAGGAGTCCTAGGGGCAGAGAAATTATGATCTATACCATTTTCATCACAGAATTTACCAAACTTGGAGTTTTCAAATTCAGTTCCATGATCAGACCTAATGGATGCAAGTTGATTTCCTAATTGTTTCTGAGTTTTTCTAACAAATGCAGTAAACATGTCAAATGCTTCATCTTTAGAAGTTAGAAATAGAACCTAGGTAAATCTAGAATAATCATCAACAAGCACCATTACATATTTCTTTCCACCTCTGCTCATGGTTTTCATTGGACCACAAAGATCCATATGGACCAGTTCCAACGACTTGGTTGTGCTTACCACTTTCTTG
>NW_017695660.1:0-3518 GCF_001879085.1 Nicotiana attenuata
TTCGAGGATGAACGTTTGTTTAAGTTGGGGAGGATGTGATGACCCGACTCGTCGTCTCATGAGTTACCGCTCTGTTTCCCCCATTTTCTGCTTCTTTATGCTTCATTATCAGTGTCTTGTGTGATCGAGTTGGATTGGATTGATTTTAGAAGGAAATGAGACACTTAGTCTCTTTAAGGAAGGTTTAGTTTGGAAAAGTCAACCGGATGTTGACTTATGTGTTAGAGGGCTCGGATATGAATTCCGATGATTCGGTTAGCTTCGGGGGATGATTTGTGACTTAGGAGTGTGATCCAAAGTGATTTTGGAGGTCCGGTGTAGAATTAGGCTTGAATTGGCGAAGTTAGTATTTTGGCAATTTCCGGTTGATAGGTGAGATTTTGATCCGAGGGTCGGAATGGAATTCTGAGAGTTGCTGTAGTTTCGTTAAGTTATTTGGGATGTGTGTGTAAAGTTTCAGGTCATTCGGAGGTGATTTGGTTGGATTTTTGATCGAATGCGTGTTTCGGATGTTTTAGAAGAACTTAGGCTTGAATTCGATGTAATTTGATGGCTTTGGTGTTGTTTGAGGTGTTTTAATGATTGGAACAAGTTTGAATGATGTTATAGGAGGTGTTGGTGCTTTTGGTTGAGGTCCCGGGGGCCTCGAGGTGATTTCGCATGGTTATCGGAGAAATTGGAATTTTGTTGCAGCTGAAGAGTTGGTGCTTCTAGTATTTTTGCATCTGGGGTTGGTGGACCGCAGATGCGGCGCCGCAGATGCGGGTGGTTCATCGCAGAAGCGAAAAATGGGTCAGGCGAGCTGGACCGCAGAAGCGGCTAAAGGGATCGCATCTGCAGAATCGCAGATGCGGAAGATGCTCGCAGATGCGACTTAGGCCGGTTTAATGAATTCCGCCGAAGCGGGCGTGTTGACCGCATATGCGGTACTGCAAAAGCGGATTTTGGACCGCATATGCGGTTATGTCTGGGCTGAATGTATATATGTCTTCCTTCGCGATTTTTGAAGGGTTTAACCATTTTTGCACTCGGAATTGGGAGCTTTGGACGATTTTGAAGAGAGGAATCAAAAGAGACTTTGTGGAGGTAAGAATTTCGGACCAAAAACACATTTCTATGGTAATATTTTGTGAATTAAGACTGAAATTTAAGGAATTTATGGACTAAAAATGGAGGTTTAGGGCTTGAGTTTAAGAGAGCTTAAATTGGGGGTTTGAGGGGTCAATCGAACTCCGATACTTGTGATTTTGGTATGTATGAACTCGTGGCGAGATAAGGAATCCGTCAATGTGAAAATTTCTGAGTTTCGAGAAGTGGGCCCGGGGCTCAGGTTTTGGTAATTTCGGGATTTGTGCCCGTTATTGATTGTTTTCGCTTGGGCTTTGTTCCCTTAGCATATTGTGATGTATTCGCTTTGTTTTTGGATAGATTCGACGTGCGTGGAGGCTGATTTGAGGGCCAAAGGCGTCGCGAGCTAGATATTTTGCCGGTTCGAGGTGAGTAATGATTGTAAATGATATCCTGAGGGTTTGAAACCCCGGATTTGCACATCATAGTGCTATATTGAGGTGACTTGCACGCCGGATAGGGAGCGTGGGGTAGAGCACCATTGGGGATTGCGACTTGGTCCGTCTCAATTGATGAATTTACTGCGTATTTGACTGAAATTACTTGTTATCATCATAATTTGGGCTGATTGCCATATTTGGGCTTCGTGCCAGCTATTTGAACCCTTCAGGGATTTTTGTTGATAATTCCTCACTGTTTAATTATATACTTGAACTCAGTCACGTATTTTCCACCGTTTTAAAACTCAACCAAGTTTATTATGCCTCAAACGCTTGAATGATATTTCCAAAAATATTTTAGGCCGAGCATCATGTTTTACTGTTGCCCGAGTGGCTTGTTTGATCTTTGACTAGGTAAGGCCGAGGGCCTGTATTGTGAGGATACGTTTGGATCGGGCTGCACGCCACAGCGGTGTTATACTGATATTGATATGAGGTCGAGGGCCTAGATTGACGCCACGAGATGGCTTGATATTGCGCTTGGGCTGTAAGGGGCCCCTCCCGGAGTCTGGACACCCCCGGTGAGTGCCGCCGACGATAAACGGATTAGGCTGCACGCCGCAGCGGTATGTGGATCGGGCTGCACGCCGCAGCGGTACTGGTACTGGACTATGTGTTCACTTTATTTTAATTGTCTGCCATTATCTGTTGTTGTGCTACTTCATGTGATATCTACCGGATTGCCGACATCATCTGTTAATTGAGTGTGGTGCCCGAGGGGCGGACTTCTGTGCTTAGCTGCACTATGTGTTTGCATTCATTTGCATAATTGCTGAAAGAGCCATTTTTCAAAGAGATTTTAAACTGAGCTTAGATATTTCTAAAGATTTCAAAGCTTCACTGGTTTTCTCAAAGGTTTTTACATTGCTTCCATATAGTATGATGGTTTGCTTTACGTGATTTCTTACTACTCAGTTGTTATTTACCTTTATTGCTCACCGAGTTGGAGTACTCACTTTACTCCCTGCACCTCGTGTGCAGATGCAGGTATTTGTTCACCCGGTAGCGGGTTTTGGCTGATCAGAGGCAGAGTTATATGAGTTAACGAGGTGACTGCCAGCGTTCCAGTACCGTTTTTCTCTCTTTAGTTCATTATTCCGGCTTTGTATATTTTAGGCCTTGTAGTTGGATTTACACTCTAATAGATGCTCGTGACTTGTGACACCCCGGTTTGGGCTGTGTCGGGTTGTACTTCCGCAAATTATTATAGTTAAATCGTTTTTAAACTGCTTATGAACTGTTTTAAAAGGGTGAATTGGGTTTAGTTGGCTGGCCTTGTCCCCACGAGAGGCGCCATCAAGACCGGGTCCGGGTTTGGGGTCGTGACAAGTTGGTATCAGAGCCTAGGTTACTAGCTCTCATGAGTCATGAGCAGGTTTAGTAGAGTCTCGCGGATCGGTGCAGAGACGTCTGTATTTATCCTCGAGAGGCTGTAGAACCTTTAGGAAAACTTCACATTCTTGGAATTCTTATCGTGCGTCCTTGATTCAGCTTGAAATGTAACTCTTGAAAATTCCTTCCACGCGTTCGTATGCGCGCATGAGCGCTCAAAATTAGATGTGCCTTGATGGCTTGTGATTCCCCGATCGAGGGGTGAGATGTAATCTCTGTGAGTTTGATGGTGGGCCAGTCTATAGGACTTGAGGCCGGATCTTTGCCTATGGCTTGAGCACCGAGCTGCTGATTGTGTGAACAAGTGTTTTGAACTTATATGTTCGGTATTGTCCCAATTAGTGGAAGTGACGGCTGGATATCTAGGTGATGAGTATATTAGTACTGCGAGATGTATCTATGTGACTTGGAAGTGATGAGAAAGGTCTACTGGATGATAGAAGACTATTAGGTGTTTGAATTCCGATCGTGATTCGAGGTATAGCCCCGTAAGTTGTGGGGTCGCGGTGAAAGGTAACTCTTTTTCGATGTTTTACCAGGTTTGAGTAGTGAAAGTTA
>NW_017695661.1:0-3517 GCF_001879085.1 Nicotiana attenuata
CCTAGTAGGAATGCTAGATGTTGCCATGAAAAAACCTGCTAGCACAGTGGCTCCTCTGATTGTAGCAGAAATATACCGAGCTCTGACCAAATGTCGAGAAGGGGAGAAACTCTTTCAAGGTTGCAATTTGCTCTTGCAGTTGTGGATACAGGAACATCTTTGTCACCGCACAGGATATATGAACTACGGCTTAACCGGGTTGAGTTGTATTGCAGAGTTTGAGACCCGAGTTACAGGTATTGAGTTCCCGGAGGGTACTGAGGCCTGGTCGTCGTGTTTAAGATCCCTTACTGCAGATAAAGTAGAATGGGCTTATGGATGGCTTCCTCATACTGAAGCTGTATATACGTCAGCAGAGGTCCCTTATATTCTTCTGATGGGTATTCGAAGCATTCAGCCCTATGCTCCTTACCGAGTTTTGCGACAATTTGGAAGATTCCAGACGGTGCACGGTGATAAAGACCTGAGTGGGCAAGTCATTGAGTTGGGCCCAAAAGCTGCATTCCCTGAAGGCCGCATCCGAAAGATATGGAATGAGTGCAGGTACCTTGAGCCTAAAACTATAGTACAGAACCGGGCCAGAGGTGAGGTAGATCCCAAATACTTGGTTTGGTTTGGTAAAAGGTTTCAAATCCCCGAGAGACCCGCCAAAAGGCCACATGTGCAACAATTAACAAACGAGGCTCAGGTGCAGTGGGATTGGTTGGCTAGAGAAAAGGAGTACAGAGCTCGAATTGGAGCATTGGAAAAACAGGTTCAAGAGCTTCGGTTCGAAAACAGCTTACAAGCCGCAGCCGATGAAAGCGATAAAAAGCAATTGGCCCAAGAGAATGAAGCTCTCAAGGCCCAAGTTCAACAACTGAAATTAGATGCAAGGAATCGAGAAAGAAGTCTATCCGACGAGAGATTGATAAGAGGATTGAAGAAACAAGTCCTGGACTGTCAGGAAGAACTGGAAAAATCCGAGGTAAGTATGGCAAAGCTTCGGGCTCAATGGGCAAAGAAGACCGAGGAAAGGGCCCAGTTTGTACAGCAAATGAAGAAAAACTATGAGGGAACCATCGCCAACATGAAAAGAAAAATGAACATTCTTGAAGAAAAGGCAACCCATCGGGAGAAAGAGCTACAGGCCGAGAGGGAAAAATGTTATGAATTAATCGCCGATATGGAGAAGGAAGTAAAATTGTTACAAGATCTTCACTTCCAGGATTCTCAGGTACTAGAGGCTCGCACTCAATAGATAAGCCGGCTACTCCAAGAGAAAGGTCAAATCAGGGAAAGAATCAGAAACATTGCCAACTACATTGTCATGAAGTGCCAGGCCGGTGAACGGATGGGTCATACCACATTCTTTGCCTCTGTGATGATATTTGTTCGCCAGGTTATGAACGATCTAGATCAGTTGCAAAAGGGTCTTGCACGCAGGCCCGCGGCGATGCCGAGTGATGCCCCACGGGCCCCAGGATTTGAAGCTTTGATGTACTCTTGAGTCTATAGTTTTCGTGTCTGGTCTTGTATTTTCTATTTCCAAGAAAGAAAAACAAATAGTCTAGTAGCTTTGTAATTGCTTTTTGTTATTAATGAAAATTTGAAAATCCCTAAAACAAATTGTTTCTTTATTTCTTGCATTTAAGTTCGCATTTATTTGCAAGAACTACGCTTGGTCTGATTCATGCGGGGTCATGATACGTAGGCAATCTCCATAGGATTCGACCGTAACCCTAAAAAAAAATATACGAGGGAAGGAAATAAAAGAAAAACAAGAGAGGAAAAGAAACGCAAAAGAGAAAATAAGGAATCGAGAGAAAGACCATGGCAAAAGGAAAAGCAGAAAATGAAAAACAGAGGGAAAGGAAAAATGAGAGAAAAACAAAAAGAGAAAGAAAAGCAAGAAAAACAAAGAGTGGAAATCAAAAGAAGAGAAAATAGAAAAAAGAAAAAAAAAAAAAAAGCCGGAATGACGCATGCAACCAGTGCAAACATGTAGACATTCGTTTGACTGTATAGGTGCATCACACCCCAATGTGCGATTACCTATCTGTTACTTGTCTCAAACTAACCGTGTGTTGCTGTCAATTCCAGCCTAGCTTTTAGAAACGGTGGTTGGTTGTGGTAAACTGGCATCGCATCAATACTTCACCAGATCAAAAGGAAGTGTGGAAATGTCTACAGAAATGACTTTGCCCGCAGTCCCCATTTCTGAAGATAGCCCCATCTCAGGGGTCCCGACCTCTGAATCTTTTACAGCTGAAGAAAATCGGATCCTGCGCCTGCGACTGATGGAAATGTGGGATGCTTGGAACAATGGAAAGGAACCTCCAAGCAATATTCCCGGATTCCCAGAGTTGTTTCCCAGAACTGGAGGTGCTACCACTGTCCCTATCAGTCACCCTCCTACCCCTTTTGGACAACCTACCATGACCGCCCACTTCGTCGGAACACCTTCTGAGGTCCGCCCCCAGGTGTTCCCAGCAGGAACAGTTCCTAATAGCTTCACTGCTCCACCATGTCCTGCTACCACACAGCCTTCGCTGCCAAGGCCTGCCTTTGATCCTTCAGCATTCACATTCCAAAACCCTGTCTTCCCATCAGATCCTCCTCAATATCCCGTATATAACTACTCCCAGCCACCCCCATACGAGCTTACACCAGGGCAGGACAAAACCCCCAAAGACACAGAGCAGGATGAAATGGCAAAGAGAATGAGAAGCCTCGAGCAGAGCTTAAAGAACATGCAAGGATTAAGCGGGCAAAAGAGTGTCTCATACACGGATCTCTGTATGTTCCCTCATGTTCATTTGCCGATAGGGTTCAAAACTCCAAAATTTGAGAAATATGACGGACACGGTGACCCCATTGCTCACTTGAAGAAGTATTGCAATCAGTTACGGGGAGCCGGTGGCAAAGAAGAATTGTTGATGGCATATTTTGGAGAAAGCTTGGTAGGTATTGCTTCAGAATGGTACATGGATCAAGATGTCTCGCGTTGGCATATTTGGGATGATCTGGCCCGAGACTTTGTTCGACAATTTCAATACAACATAGACATCGCGCCGGACAGGAACTCTTTGGCAAATCTTAAGAAGAAGCCTTCAGAAAGCTTCCGTGAATATGCAATTAAGTGGCGTGAACAGGCGTCGAGAGTGAAACCTCCAATGGATGAGGTAGAGATGGTCACTGTTTTCCTCCAAGCCCAGGAAGCAGACTATTTTCAGAATATGATGTCTGCCATGGGTAAACCTTTCGCTGAGGCAATAAAAATCGGAGAGATGGTAGAGAACGGGTTGAAAACAGGTAGAATCTTGAGCCAGGCAGCCATAAGAGCCACCTCCCAAGCCATCCAAGGTGGGTCTGGAGGAATGGCCAAAGGCAAAAAGAAAGAAGATACAATGATGGTGGCATCGGGAGAAAGAAGGTATCGGGCTCCTAGACCGGTATTCTCTGAAAGGAAATTGAACATTCTTGAAGAAAAGGCAGCCCGTCGGGAGAAAGAGCTACAGGCTGAGAGGGAAAAATG
>NW_017695662.1:0-3288 GCF_001879085.1 Nicotiana attenuata
TGTAGTAAATCCATAAGGATAGATATAAAAGGCTATGAAATTAGAAATAGCAATAGTCTTAAGTTCAATAATGTACCAAGCGAAAGACATCAGTACACCTATAGATGCCTAGAGGGACAGCTTGTCATAATTCTGTATATGTTCATAAAGTGAGGCTTAGAGATTGGCTAAAAGATGGAGGAAAAAGGGAAGACGAGTCGCTAGGCACTCATACAATGACACAGTCGTACATACTGCATGCCATAAGGTAGCAAATGTTACGATGTTGGAAAAATTCCGACCACAGGTCGTGGTATGAGAAAGAAGCCTAAAGGTGGGAATACCCTGGCCTTTGGATTTATTTACAGAACAGTTTCCTAGATGTCAAGGACAATATTAAGGAATTCTTAAGAGCTACAGGTTATGAGACTGATAAGCGCATTAATCAACATTCGAGGACGAATGTTCCAAAGGGGGGAATGATGTTACACCCCGTATTTTCGTATGTAAGAGTACATCATAAGTCAATTAATGTGAGCTCAGAAAGGGAATCATCTTTTAAAAGTTTACAAAGTTAGTTCATCATGTTAATGTGTAGGTTATAAATATTTAATATCATTAGTACCAAGTAGCAAGGGGTTTGAAGGCTTAGAAGCTAAACGAATTGAAGAAAATAAGTTTCGTTGAAAGTCGACAAGTTGGAATATTTTACCATGTACTTTTGGGGTGATACTAGGGTTATTAACATTATAAGGAGATTATATTATGAGTTATTTTAGTCGTACGATAGTTGGTGTTATGTTTTGTAGTCAAGCGAGTTGTGGAACAAAAGTTGGAAAAAGGTCATCACAAGTTCCATTCATAAATGTGCTGAAAATTAGGTCAAATGTAACTGAGTTTTTCTCCCAATATACATGGAATTAGGGGATGATCTACCTATCAAATTAAATATCTATGAGTCTAGTTTCCAACGCATTAAACCGTTCATCAATACGACATCGGAGTAGAGAGATATAGGCATTTTTGCGAGACTGCACAAGCTGCTAGGTGACAAGTAGGTGTGTCACCTACTTGGTTAAATGATAGCCCAAAGATAGGAAATTTCGGGTCGGCCAAAGAGCCCATTTAAAGGGTTATCTCCTGAAATATAACCCTCATTATATATCACAAATAACCAGACCTAAACCCCTGCAAACTTCCTCCCAAAAATTATCCACAAACCCTAATCGATTTTCCCTCTCTTTCAAGTTTTAATTGAGGGTAAAACCTAGAGTTTGAAGAACCAAGGGAAGGGATGAGTTATCCAACAAGTAAGGTGAGTTTACTGTTCTTTTTCATACATTTATTCTTCTGTGAATTCATGGTAATTCGTTCTATACATGTAAGAACTCACGGGACGGTGATCGGAAGCTGTGAGTTCGAGTTATTCACTTGTAGCGGACTGTTTTGTGGACTGTTTTGTGTTGCTGTTGGGATGCGTGTTTTACTACTATTTTGTGGAGTTTTGGAGGAGTAAGGATATGGAAAAACACCATATAGATGTAGGGTTGTGGGCTGGTAGTTCTTCGTAACATTTCCGGGTCGTTTGACACGACTACGGTGGCCGTCGTATGTATGAAGTGATTAGGTTGTGCGTGGACTGTTTTGGGAGGCTCAATATGATTATTATTGATGTTGTTTGGGCTATTTGGTGATTGTTTGGAATTGTGTGAAGTCATATATATAGGGGAGGTGCTGTCCGTTTCATAGTAAAATAGGTTGTGGTCGATACATAATAGTTATGACGCTTGAATGATAACTACAGTATCGTTTCTCTTATTGTAGACTAAGGAGTCGTGAAAATTGCATAGCTTGAGATTGGGGCAGTATATACAAGGTATGTTAAGGCTCTTACTTCTTTCTTTTGGCATGATCTAAAGTGACATGAACATAAATGGTATGCTAATTCATAACGGATCTACTCCTAGAAACTAAGGTTGTCCATGTTGTTCTTTCCTTATAAAGTTATTCTAAACAAGTGGTATGATCCTTAAATCCTACTAAGGTTCATACTGATGGTAGGGATGTTCATAATGTTCTTAAGTCACTCCAAAAGGTTTAGAACTTGATTCCATGAGTCCAGCATGCATTATATATGTATCTATTTTACTCTACCGAGCCGCGCTATAGTCGGCCGGGTATGGCACCTATTGTGCAACCACTGATCAGTTGGGTTTACCGAGCTCCACGTGGCCGGGTACGTTTTTACCGAGTCCTCTTTGAGGCCGGGTATGATATGATGATGATGATGCCCACAGAGGCGTATGTTTTTAAAAGTTTATGTATATATATGTATTATGCATTTCATGTCAGTAGCCCCCAGAGGCACTCAGATGTTACAGGTTGTATCTCCTCTATCTCTCTTTACATTACTGTTCTTATTTATGCTTTCCTGCCTGACATACTCGGTACTTTATTCGTACCGACGTCCCTTTTGCCTGGGGACGCTGCGTTTTATGCCCGCAGGTCCCGATAGACAGGTTGACATTCCTCCTAGTAGGCTATCAGCTCAGCGAAGGTATTGGTGTACTCCACTTGCTCCGGAGTTGCCTATTTGGTCAGTATGCTTTGGATATGTATTGATTGGTATGGCGGGGCCCTGTCCCAACCTTTATGATTTTATGTACTCTTAGAGGCTTGTAGACAGATGTCAGGTGTATGGATACTTGTATGGCCTTGTCGGCCTATGTTTTGAGTTTACAAATGGTCATGTTGGCCTTATAGGCCCGTATGTCACATGTATAAGTTTGTATATCATGCTGGGTCATCATACGTTAAGTATTCCCTTATGTTTTATTCTTGTTATCTCATGAAGGGTTTTCTAGCTCATGTACCCATGATAGTATGATAAGAAAGATATGTTACGTTGGTACTCGGTTGAGTAAGGCACCGGGTGCCTATCGCGGCCCTTCGGTTTGGGTCGTGACAAACTTGGTATCAGAGCAGTTCTGTCCTAGGGAGTCTACAAGCCGTGTCTAGTAGAGTCTTGTTTATGGGTGTGTCGTGCACCACACTTATAAGCAGGAGGCTACAGGGCATTTAGGACTGTCACTCTTTCTTTTTTACTCTAGATCGTGTGGTAGAGCTCAGTTGTAAGAATTCAAACTTCTAAATTCTATTTTATCCGTAATACAATGATACCTACATCGAGAAAGATAGTTGGTTAGAGATTGAATGTGGCTCTGGAAGAGCTGAGTTAGAGGAACTCGATTTTGCATCACACTGATGATGAGTAAATGTAAGTTCTTCAGCAGATCATGTGTCTACTAA
>NW_017695662.1:3307-3517 GCF_001879085.1 Nicotiana attenuata
ACTCTAGATCGTGTGGTAGAGCTCAATTGTAAGAATTCAAGTTCCCAACTCCTATTTTATTCATAATAAGATGATACCTACATCCAGAAAGACTTTGCATCATGCTTATGATAAGTAAATGTGAGGTCTTCAGTGGGATCATGTGCGTACTAGAAGGAGTAAGCCGCTTGAGTAAGGAGTCTTGAAGGAAAAATACATACTCCACCTTAA
>NW_017695663.1:0-3517 GCF_001879085.1 Nicotiana attenuata
TCCTGCTCTTGAGCATAATACAACATTCGCCAACCCTTTCAACTTTAATCTATATCAATACAAGTCAAAGGAATTCCATATTAGGAATAATTCTCATGTTTTAGTCACTTAAGCATTTTCTCAAACACTTGGTGAAATAAAGCTTCATAGTCCTTATTAATGGTGTTTCTACGCCCAACAAGCCATTCTCTTGATCCTAGATAAATTCTAAAATCTCAAATTTCTTACAATCAATGTCATTCTTCTTCACCCATAAGATAAATAACACCTTTAACCAATAATCAACAATCAACAAGCCAAACCTATAATTGTTCATACTTTTCTATCAAACCCATCAACTCATATCTCATGAACTTGTAGTCTACAATCATTAATCCAACGCTATAATCAATTAGAGGGTGAAGATATTACCTTCTTGACGTTCAATCTTCTTGAATTCGAGTTCTAGGGTTCCTTCTCTCAACAATGATGCCCCAATCAAATGTCTAACGATTTGGAGGGTTTACCCATGTTAATAAGATGTTAGGAAATTGAAATTAACTTAGAATCACCATTAGAACTTACCTTGGGTGGTGGAGGGACCCTTAAGGAGTTAGGTTTTTGAGAGTTCCCCTTTCTAGAGCAAGTTTTTATGTGTTGGGGTTGTGGGGGACGAAATATAGCTTTAAAACGACCCCCCACGAGCGCGCCCGTGCACCTGGAGACCTTCCCGTGCTACTGACCGCGCTAAACGGCAGTAACACTGCCTCAAAATTAGCGCGGTCGCGGTACCGGGCACGCATATCGCATACTGTTCTGTAAAATGCGCATAACGTTTTTCACAGAGATCCGTTCGGGATCCATAATATATTGTTAGAAAGATATTTCAAAGGCCTACAACTTTCATGCTTTGAGTTTTCCAAAATTCCTTTTGCACTTTCACTAAACCTTGCTGGAAGACAGACCTTCTACAAGATTTTGATAAATCTTATGCACCTTACTTTCCATCTTGATTTTGAAACAACTATTTTCACCCATAATCATCCCGATGGGACTTCACATGTTCAAAATATAACCTTACTACTCCTTTAACTCATTCATACCTAAGACGAATTTTTGGGGTGTTACATTATCTCCCCCTTGGGATCATTCGTCCTCGAATGATTGTCCTGACTGTAACTTCTGCTAACTCCGGACCTTAAACAGGTTTGGTGGAAACATGAACTTTCATTAACACTTGTATACTAAACTGAATGAATACATGATTATTGAACTGTTGCGATATTGAACTGAATGATTGAATATTGGTCTGCCATGGATACGTAAATACTGAACTAACATGGATATATGAATATTGAACTGGCACGAATATTTGAGTAGTCTGAGTACTAAGCTGGCATGAATGTCTAAGTATTGGACTAACATGAGTAGCTCAGTATTGAGCTTACATGAGTATCTGAGTACTGAACTGACATGAGTATCTGAGTACTGAACTGACATGAGTATCTGAGTACTGAACTGACATGAGTATCTGAGTACTGAACTGACATGGGTATCTGAGTACTGAACTGACATGAGTATTTGAGTACTGGAAACTTGAATGTTATAACATGATACGTGAAATACTGGCTGTACCACCGCTAATTCTGGTGGCAACTCCAACTCATAAGCTATTTGACCGATCTTTTGTAGGATCATATACGACGTGTTATATTTGGGACCGAGCTTTTCTTTCTTCCCAAATCTCATTACGCCTTTCATAGGCGAAACTTTCAGAAACACCTTATCAACAACTTGGAACTCTAACATCTTCAAACGCTCTTGAATCAACATAACTTTCTCTATAGTCTGATAGACCAAATTTGATACCAACAACTCCTTTTCACCAACTTTGAACCAACCAATTTGCGATCTACACCTTCGCCGATACAGAGTCTCTCACAGTGCTATCTTGATACTAGAATGGCAGGTGTTCCTATTAGCAAGGTCAATGAGAGGTATGTGATCATCCCATTTACTTTTAACATCAAGGACATATCCTCAACTGTTTGAATAATGCGCTCTGCCTGGCCATCTTTCTGAGGATGAAAAACTTGTGCCTAATCCTTTCTGAAAGAACTTCTAAAATTTCATTTTAAACTGAGCACCACAATCCGAAATGACGGACAACGGAGTCCATACATCAGACGATTTCCTGAATGCATAACTTGGTATAATCTTTTGTTGAATCTGTAGTCTTTACTAGCAAGAAATGTGCTGACTTGGTAAGTCGATTTACGATCATCCAATCAAATCATGCTTTTAGAATGAGCAAGATAATCCCGTTATAAATTTCATATTTACCATCTTCACTCAAAATATGTGTATTCTGTGATAAAACACTAGGCTTTCTGTTGCTCGACTTTCACTTGCTGACTATTCAGACAATTGGCCGCAAAGTCTGCGACGTTCTTTTTCATGTCGTTCAACCAATAAATCTCCTTGGTCATGATGCATTGTCACGACCCCAGTTCACCCTCCATGAACATGTCGTGATGGCACCTAGTTCCTACAACTAGGTAAGCCTAACAATGCGGAAATAACAACCTAACTTGCGAAATGGTTAAATAAAGCTAGACATATTAAAATAATAACTGCATATAAGGCCGCTCGGCCTATACAACTCAAAAGAAATGCGAAAGTCTACAACTCAATCCCAAAACCCGAAAACTCACAGGAACCACAGGCTAACAGAACATAGTACGCTGCTCTAACTCCAGAATATCTAAACAACTGAGAGAAAAGGAATAAACTAAGTACTAAAGCTGGAACAGAATAGAGACTCCTGGTCTGCGGACGCGGCAGATATACCTCGAAGTCTCTGTGTATCTCCTCGCCTCAAGGATAGTACGCCTGAGTGGAGGTACCTGGATCTGCACATGAAAACATGCGCAGGAAGGGCATGAGTACACCACAGCGGTACTCAGTAAGTGCCAAGCCTAACCTCGGTTGGGTAGTGACGAGGAAGGTCAGGGCCCTACTGAGATAAAATATAATAATAAATTAACAGTATGAAAAACTGGCAATAATAATGAGTACAGCAGTGAGATAAGACAGGTTAAACAAGGCAATATCAAATACACAAAGAACGGAACAACCACAGAATAAGTACAGCTCAATACCAATGGTAACAATGAGGATCTCCCGGATACCGTCCTGTAGTCCTTTTCTCAACTGTCCAGTGGATCTCCCGGGATACCGTCCCGTAGTCCATCATATGTGTATATCCGGAGGATCTCCCAGGATACCGTCCCGTAGTCCAACTATCAATGTGCAGGGGGATCTATCGGGAATCTAACCCGCAGTCCCAAAGTAAAAGTGCAGTGGAATCTACCGGGAATCAAACCCGTAGTCCCAAAGTAAACAAACAGGGGGGAGCTACCGGAATCCCACATCCGTAGTCCCAATGTAAATGCGCAACCACAACCAGAAGATACTAAGAAAGGAAGTACAAAGACAAGCAACAGGTAGTATTAGCCTAGCATGCTTCACGTAGTCC
>NW_017695664.1:0-3517 GCF_001879085.1 Nicotiana attenuata
AGAGGACCCAGGGGACCACTGATCAGCCCATGCAGACGGATCAGGCTTGTAGGAGCCTATTCTATATCCTTTCTCTGTTTTTATGCGTTATTTTGGGAGTTGGCATTGGGGACAATGCCAGCTCTTATTCGTGGGGGTGCGCCCTACTGTTTTGATTTTTGATACATTTGGATGATTGTATATATTTGACTTTTAGTTTATGTTTTTAGATTTGGTAGTTGGCCTGTATATAACTGCCAATTCTGGCTACTTCTCTACTTTATGTATATATTCATCCCCGTTGTATATTCTACTCCCCATTGTACATATTCATTCGGTTTTTCTATTTTCATTAAAAATTTTCATTTTTTAGCCTGGTATTTAGGCTCGTAGCCTTTTGTTTTGGTTTTGGCGTTGTCAATAAGCCCTTGGTTTTCTTAATGCCACGGTTTTTTCCAAGGGTAGAGTGTTGTGCGAACCGGGTGGCTCTTCCCAATAATAGATGGCGTGACAACCTTCTTAAGGGTTTGAGTCCGTTTTTGATTTTTTTTTCTTTTGATTTTGCGTAGTTAAGGGTACCTCAGGCAAAGCTTCACTTGGGCCTAACACATTTGCCTTTGATCCCATGGTCAAAGCATAATGTTGTGCTTAGGATGGTGAAAGTCGTGGCCTTGAGACTCTTGTGTTGACCAAACATCATCATGTGCTCTTGTTGAACCATTGTGCGCTTGAATCGTAACTAAGGTCGTTGTGGGCCCTCGACTCGATGTCTTTAGCAATCCTTGAGGGTATGTGGTGAGAATTAGAATTGTGAGTCCAAGTCCCGAGCCGATGGTCTAGAACTTGCCCCAAATGTTTGTTGAGGCGAAATCCTAGGTGAAATTTGACTTGAGAAGTGATTATAGGCTCTCCTTGATCCAAATGTTAAGTTGAACAATTCCATAGCCTACCAATGAAATGATTCCCTAGTTAACCCTTTTGAGCCTTAAACTTTCTTCTTTCAAGAACCAAAGCTACAAGCCTATACCCGTTTTTAATGAGACCCTCTCTTGGCACCCACATCTTCCCTTGAGTAAATGACAAATGTCTAAGTTTGGGGGGAGAGGCAAGAAAGGAAACAATGTGGTAAAAGGTACAAAAGCAAAAGAAAAGAAAGGCAATGAAAAAGGAAGAAAAGACAAGACAAAAAGAAAGACCAAATTGAATAAGGTCAAAAAGGGGATTCAAAGAAAACAAAAGTGAAAAAGGGTGTGGAAAAAGTAGAAAAAGGAGAAATGTGTTGAATTGCATAAGAAAGAGTGACAGTGTGTCTCTCTAACCCCTTAAAAAAGAAGTGAATACTCAAATGAGTCAAGAAAGTGTGCCAAAATGAATCAAAAGAAGTGCTTAAGGGAAGATTGAACCCACTTGAACAAAAACATGTCCTATCCTTACCCAAAAGCCTTTACAATGACTCCACAAAAGCCCTATATGATCTTGAGTTGAATAGAACCTACATTAGTGGACACTTACATAAGGGGCAAGCATATGGTACCTAGAGCCGGACTTGTGACCTTCTTTTTGAGAGAATTGAGTGAAAATCCCATCAACCTTGGTTTGTGTGTCACTACTCTAAAAGGTGAGGTTCGCTTAGGGAAAGTTGAGGATGTTTGAGTTTGGGTTCCACAATGACCAAGGTATTTGAGAAAAGCTCTTTGATGAAATGTGTCAACCCTTGATGCTCTTGTGGCACACTTGATCCATAGTTTTCAAAAGCTTAAAATGTGTTAATGATGCATTCGTATTGAGGGCAATTGTTAGTCCCAATTGATGCTTGTTGAGGTTACTTTAGAATAGCTGGAAATTCTTGGACTGCTCTTTTTGGGGTGGGTCTCATTTTGTTTGCTTGAGGACGAGCAAAGGTTTAAGTTTGGGGGAGTTGATAAGTTAGGATTTTAACATGATTATACCCCTACTTGCTATTGCTTTTTTTATGAAATTGCCACAAAATAGTCCCAAAATGCTTACAAGTTGCGCTTGATTGCAGGTTTGAGCGACAAGATGAAAAATGTCAAAGATCGGCTCAAAACGGAGTGAAACCTGCCAAGTGTCAAAGACCAATTGAAGTGGAGAACAAGAAGACCTAGCGCGGACCGCACTGTTTTGCAATGCGGCCGTGCTAGGAGATTCAGAGACTGGTTCATTACAAGGCATTTCTGCGCGGTCCTCGCTCCTTTTTACGCGGTCCGCGCTTGTGAGGTTCAGAGGCTTGCAAATTTAAGGAAAAGTTCCACGCGGCTGCGCTACAAATCAGTGCGGTCCGCGTGGATGAGATTCAGAGAGATGGTGTTTTTGCCAAAGTACTGCCACACGGCCGCGCTCCATTTATACGCGGTCCGCGCCCGTCTTCAAACGCGGCCGCGCTACATTTCTGCGCGGTCCGTGGTCCCAACTCCAGAGAACAGAGTTTAAGAGTCCAAGAGCCAACGCGGTCGCACTCCCTTTTTGCGCGGTCCGCGCCTACCCCGCAGGGGCATTTATGTCCAGATTTTCTAGCTCGATATAAATAGATCTTTTTAACATTTTTAGGTCATGTTTTAGCTGCTGAACAAGAGCTGCGCTCGTGAGAAGTGTTTTGTAGCCTATTTTGGCATTTTTACTCTTGAATATCATAGATTTTAAGTATTAATCAATTATTATGTTCATTTCATCATCTATTTCTACTGTTTCTTCTTTAATTATGTCTAGGTAAACCCATTAGCTAGGGTTGTGGCTCAAACCTAGTGTGGGTAGTTAATGAGTGTTGCATTCTAGGGTGAGATTGAGATTGGGTATTTGTTATTTGGGTTGATTTTGTGTTTCAATTTAGAATTTGTTGTTGCAAACATGAATTCAAGCTTAGTGGGTCTAACTCTTCTTGAGAGAGAGAGAGTCATATGACTCTAAAAGTTAACCCAACAAGGAATTGGGATGGACCCATGAGAATGGTAGTCCCAATTAACGGGTTAAACCTCGAAAGAGTAACTACCCTACTTGAGCCCTAGTTGCCCGGTCTAATTGGCCTACCTAATTGGTCTCGAGAGAGTCAATTGGGCAAAATCGTTCTCTCTACCGAGAGGTGTGAGAATGAGTGCAATTGTGTAACGGCTATAGCACTAAACCCAGATTTATCTATCTCCCCTTAGTAGCTTCTACCCGTTAGCTAGCCACCTAGGTAGTGTCACAACCCTAGTGCCTTTTTCCTATATTAAGCACAACTTAGCAATATTTCCTTAGCATAATTTAGCTTTAATCCTTAGATTACAATAGTAGTTTTAAATATAAAAACCCCCAAAAATGTTAGGAGTGCAATTAGAAGTACAAACGCAATTCTAAACTAAACAGGCAATACAACTCCATTCCAAGCTCCCTGTGGAAATTCGACCCCGATCCACTATTCGGGTATTAGTTATTGCTACCCACTCTTCCTGCCATTGTGTAGTGTTGAGCGGCCGCGATCAACTTTTTGGCGCCGTTGCTGGGGAGCCTATGGTGTTGACTATCGGTTTAGCTAGTTTTG
>NW_017695665.1:0-3517 GCF_001879085.1 Nicotiana attenuata
AATATGTTTTCAAAGGCTCATATTCGTCATCAATGGGATTCTCAGCTAGATGATCGGCCAGTGCTTGTGCTTTCATGGCGGTCCGAGTCACGTAGACAATATCAAACTCTGTGAGCAGGATTTGCCATTTCGCCAGTCTCCCTGTGGGCATGGGCTTTTGAAAAATATACTTCAAAGGGTCTAACCGAGAGATGAGATAGGTAGTATATGCTGACAAGTAATGTTTCAACTTTTGCGCTACCCAGGTTAAAGCACAACACGTCCTCTCGAGTTGAGTGTATTTTACCTCATATGATGTGAACTTCTTGCTGAGGTAGTAAATCGCCTGCTCTTTCCTTCCTGTGATATCATGCTGCCCCAGTACGCAACCAAACGAATTGTCTAACACAGTCAGGTAAAGGATCAAGGGCCTTCCTGGCTCTGGCGGGACCAACACTGGTGGACTAGCCAAATACTTCTTGATCTTATCAAATGCTGCTTGACATTCGTCCGTCCATCTGACCGCAGCATCTTTCTTTAGCAACTTGAAAATGGGTTCACAAGTAGTTGTAAGCTGGGCAATGAACCTGCTGATGTAATTCAACCTGCCAAGCAAACTCATCACATCTTTCTTGTTCCTTGGCGGTGGTAGCCCTTGGATGGCTTTGATCTTAGACGGGTCTAATTCGATACCGCGCCGACTTACCACGAATCCCAATAACTTCCCTGATGGAACTCCAAATGCACATTTTGCTGGATTAAGCTTGAGGTTGTACTTGCGGAGTCTCTGGAAGAATTTCCTCAAATCCTTAACATGGTCACATTGTTTCCTCGACTTTATGATCACGTCGTCCACATAGACCTCGATTTCCTGATGTATCATGTCATGGA
The DNA here is from genome assembly GCF_001879085.1 of Nicotiana attenuata. NCBI lineage: Eukaryota > Viridiplantae > Streptophyta > Magnoliopsida > Solanales > Solanaceae > Nicotiana > Nicotiana attenuata. The sequence goes on from NW_017695665.1 coordinate 871, forward strand.
ACATGGTAGTCATTGCCCTCATATACGTTGCCCCTGCATTCTTCAACCCGAATGGCATGACCCTGTAACAATACGTTCCCCAAGGCGTGATGAATGCTGTCTTTTCCGCATCCTCCTCATCCATCAAAATCTGGTGATAGCCCGCGTAACAATCCACAAAGGAAGCAATCTCATGTTTGGCACAATTGTCAATCAATATATGGATGTTTGGAAGTGGGAAGTTGTCCTTCGGGCTCGCCTTATTGAGATCACGGTAATCAACACACACTCTGGTCTTCCCATCCTTCTTTGGTACAGGCACCACATTAGCTAACCAGGTAGGATATCGAGTAACTCGTATGACCTTCGCCTCAAGCTGCTTGGTAACCTCTTCTTTGATTTTCACACTGATATCTGTTTTAAATTTCCTCAACTTTTGCTTGACAGGCGAGCATTCCGAATGAACGGGCAATTTGTGGACCACCAAATCGGTACTTAAACCTGGCATGTCATCATACGACCATGCGAAAACGTCTTTGTATTCAAGCAACAATTTAATTATCTCCTCCCTGAGCGGGGCTTCCAAATGGACACTTATTTTTGTTTCCCGAACATTCTCCCGATCCCCTAGATTGATTGCCTCTGTGTCATTCAAGTTAGGCTTGGGTTTTTCCTCAAATTGATTTAACTCTTTACTGATTTCTTCCAAAGCTTCCTCATCATCGTATTCCCTCTCGCCATCACACTCAATTTCCTGTATTACTATTTCACACTGATTATCAAGACTAGTCCGGAGATTCCTCATGCATGACACATCATTGAAACCAGCATAAAAGGGACTGTACAAGAGAGAAAACAAAACAAAATAAAGGCGATCAGGAAAGAAGAAAGGAGGACATTGCATTTCATTAGAATTGTAAGATAACAAGGTTTAACTCATCCAAATGGACGGAACATAGAAATCGGAATTACAACCCTGGAAATAATCCAGATTTAGTACTCAAAGAAAAATCAAAAACTAACTACCACGACTCCTTCCGAATTGGAAGAGGAGTAGCTTCCCAGTTATTGAGCTTAGCCTGAGATCCCACGAACTGCACATCAACTTTACTCGGACCTTCGCCGGGTTCCACCATATTCACTTCATCGAACACCCTTTCGAACCTTGCGATCATCTCCTTGTCAGGTTCTATCACCACAGAATTTGGCATTGCTGTTGCTAGGCGTCGTTTAGTACCAGGCCGGACGAAGGAACGGGAAAGGCGAGGAATAGGTTTTGGAAGGGTCCACACTCTCTTCTTCATCTTTTTGGCTCTCCTTATGTCAGCAGAAGTGGGTTTGAAACCTAGCCCAAAAGTGTCTGGATTTCCGGGGAGAGACACCGGCTGTATGATTCCTTGCAGTGAAGCACCTAACCCCTTTCCGGGCAAGAATCCATTCCTTATCATCTCTGAAGCTACCATAACGGATGCGGCGGCTATCTTGGGCATAGGAACACACTCCCCTTCCGGGATTTTATCAACTGGCACTGTGTCCATGACTTGGTACACCCATGGACCTTTGTCATTTTCAACTTCCTCGAAGGATGTAATAGCATTACAAGAATTGTCCTCTCCATGAACCACGATCTCCTGCCGATCCCATTCAAACTTGACCATTTGATGCAAAGTAGACGGTACTGCCTTTGCGGCATGAATCCAGGGCCGTCCCAATAAAAGATTGTAGGAAACACCGACATCGAGCACTTGAAACTCCATAGTGAATTCCACAGGTCCTATTGTTAATTCCAGCACAATATCTCCCACTGTGTCTTTCCCTCCGCCGTCAAATCCCCGTATACAGATGCTATTTTTATGAATTCTTTCTCTGTAAACTTGCAACTTTTTCAGAGTGGAGAGAGGGCAAATGTTGGCACTAGACCCATTATCAATTAACACCCGAGTCACCACGGAATCTTCACACTTTACTGTGAGGTAAAGGGCTCTATTATGTTCAGTTCCTTCCAATGGTAACTCATCATCAGAAAATGTCACCCTGTTCACCTCAAAAATCTTGTTTGCAATCTTCTCGAGATGATTCACAGTGATTTTATCTGGCACATGAGCTTCGTTTAGAATCTTCATCAAGGCCCGGCGGTGTTCATCCGAATGGATCAATAAGGACAATAATGAGATCTGGGCCGGGGTTTTCCTCAGTTGTTCCACGATCGAATAGTCCTGGGCCTTCATCTTTTTCAGGAACTCTTCAGCTTCTTCTTCAGTAACAGCCTTCTTTATCGGTGCCGGATTGTCTTTAGCTGCTTTAACCCTTCTCAACTCTTCAGGGGCAAAGCACCTCCCTGATCTAGTCAACCCATGAGTTTCGCACACTTCTTCTTTAATTTCCTTTCCTTGGTACATCACTGTTACCCTGTCATAATTCCACGGGACAGCTTTCTCACTAACTACAGGCAATTGGGTCACCGGTTTAATGATAACTGGCTCTGCTCGAACGCCTTTTACAACCAACACAGGCTCGACAACTGCTCCTGGTATTGCCACCTTAACAGGCCCTGGTTTTATTATCCTCACTGGTTTACTGACTGTCTGGCCCACTGTGACCAAGGCTTTCTTATCAACCAATTCCTCATTTGCTTTATTTTCACTTGCTTTAATCATCATCACAGTTT
>NW_017695666.1:0-3517 GCF_001879085.1 Nicotiana attenuata
GATACTCCCGGATACTGCTGCTCAGCTAAACAATTCCTCACTCACCCTGTGGTGTACCTGGATCTGCACACAAGGTGCAGGGAGTATTATGAGTACTTCCAACCCAGAAAGTAATAAATATAAATAAAGTCTGAGGATAAGAAATCCTAAATAAACACAGGGTAAAGCTATAAATACAGTAAAACAGCGAAGACAATTATAATAATACCACAACAGATAAAGAATAAATGACAATTAGAATATGCAATGCAACACATAAATAGTTACCTCCAATACCCCGCTGCGGCGTGCAGCCCGCTCCATTTATTTAACGTCGACGGCGCTTACAGGGGGTGTGCAGACTCCGGGAGGGGCCCCTTACGGCCTAAGCGCAATAATAAGCCATCTCGTGGCATCAAACAGGCCCTTGGCCTCATATCAATATTAATATCATAACACTGCGGCGTGCAGCCCGATCCCATACTCAGTCCAAAAATCACATAATAGTATAAAAATATTCAGCCCCAAACTTCATTTAAAAATATTAATTTAGTTTCTAATTTAAGAAAACTGGCTGAGTTTCCAAACACAGTGTTAAATACCAGGACTGATTTAATATCTATAAATATGGTAAGAAACCAGTAAAATCAATCCCTGAAGGATTCAAGTAGTTGGCACAAAGCCCAATTATAACAATTAATCCAGTTTTATAAGGATATCATAAGACTACAATCAATTAGGTAGTAATTTTTATTAAGCGGGACGGACCAAGTAACAATCCCCGACGGTGCTCTACCCTATGCCCGTTATCCGGCATGCAAGTCACCGCACATAGCACTACGTTGTGCAAATTCGGGGTTTCAAACCCTCAACACAGCATTTACATTTATTACTAACCTCAAGTTGGCCAAAGTCCTAGCTTGTTATGCCCTTGCCTTTCGAATTCGCCTCCTCGTGCGTCGAATCTGACCACAACCACAACGAATACGTCACAATATGCTAAGGGAATATAACCCAATCGAAAAGACTCGAAAAACATCGAAAATCACGAAGTTGGCAAAACCCGAGCCCCGGGCCCACTTCTCGAAAAATCAGAAAATTAACATCACCGGATTCCTTATCTCGCCACGAGTCTATCCATATAAAGAACATCAAAATCGGAGTCCAAATGACCCCTCAAATTCCTATTTTTGTTCTCTTAGGTTTCAAGCCCTAAACCACTATTTTTGACCTTAATTCCTTGAGTTTTCAGTCTAATTTCATGTATTTGCATGATAAAATTGTGTTCTAAGTCCAAGAAGGCTTACCTGATCGAAGTCCTTGAATTTCCTCTTCAAAATCGCCCAAAAACTCCCCAAGTTCGAAGTTAAAAATATGAACTCCTTCAAAATTCGCGAAGGAAATAAAAACCTCTTCTGATCAGTTGTTTCCGCATCTGCGGTACCTTTGTCGCTTCTGCGACTACCGCATCTGCGGTAATTTTCCGCTTCTGCGAAATCTCCTTAAAAATCCAAAACCGCTTCTGCGGTCACTCTTCCGCATCTGCGGCTCCGCAGATGCGGCTCCCCCAACCGCTTCTGCGGAAACAGCACCCAGGCCCGAAATTTGCTTCTGCGATCCTACCTTCGCTTCTGCGTGACCGCACCTGCGGTCCCACAACCGCAGGTGCGAAAATACCAGATACCAGCAGACCTGAAATCCCCAAACTTCAATTTTCATCCCGTTAGCCATCCGAAATCACCCCGAGGCCCCCGGACCTCAACCAAAAACACAAACATGATCCAATACCTTATTCAAACTTGCTCCAATCATCAAAACATCTCAAACAACACTAAAACCATCATTTCTCATCGAATTCAAGCCTAAGTTCTTCCAAAACTTCCGAAACACGCATTCGTTCAAAAACCCAACCAAAACACCTCCGAATGACCTGAAATTTTGCACACACATCCCAAATCACCTAACGAAGCTACTGCAACTCTCGGAATTCCATTCCAACCCCCGGATCAAAATCTCACCTATCGACCGGAATTCGCCAAAATTCTAACTTTGCCAATTCAAGCCTAATTCTACTCCGGACATCCAAAATCACTTTTGATCACACTCCTAAGTCACAAATCATCCCCCGAAATTAATCAAATCATCGGAATTCAAATCCGAGCACTTTAACACAAAAGTCAACGTTCGGTTGACTTTTCCAAAATAAACCTTCCTTAAAGAGACTAAATGTCTCATTTCCTTCTATAACCAATCCAAATCAACTCCAACACATCTAATATTGATACTGAAACATAAAGAAATAAAAAATGGGAAAAACGGGACGGTAACTCACGTGACGACGGGTTGGGTCGTCACATATATTTATATATTATGTTTAAAAATTATAAAGCATTAAATTTTCCTTGGGTATTGGAATTATGAAAACAATTACAAGTCAACAAGTAATTAAACTCAGAATCCTAATTTTCAAACCTATTATGCTACACCTATTGAAACTAAATTATTTCCAGCATATTAGCTATTATGAGTAGTAAACTATAATGTGATATGTTTCCTTTCAAATGATTTGGATTTATCTTTTTGAATATTTAATCTTTTATAGACTTATTCTTGAGTCTTAATCCCGACTTGGTTAATATCTTTCTACTCGTGCGATTTATACTTTTTTTTGTATTAATTTGCTTAGTTTTTTTTACGCTGCTGTAGAATATTGATGGATCTATACTTTAGCCATCTTTCATATTTCTTAATTCATCATCCTTTAAAATGTAAAAAAGAGAGTTTTGCTAAGTCCTATAAAAGTACGTATGTTACTCATTCTACTTCTACTAGTGCAATTTTACATGATATTAAAAAAACTGAAAATTAATAGAACCGTACCGATACCGAAGAGAAACCGATATGATTGGAACAATTTCGAAAAGTCTAATTTTGGGTATATATAATAAAGGAATTTTTGCATTCCTATACACTATTTGAAACTTTATTACCCTTAATATTCATGTTTAGTTAATTACCCGGCGTAAACAAGTTTTGTTTACGAAATATATACAATCCACCTTAAAAGGCTCTCAATCTATTATTTGTGCCTTCAATCAAGGGATTTAATTACACCGTTTTTCTTTTTTCCTCTCCTCTCTCCCCTCTTCTCTCCAGATTCTCTCTTTCTCCCCATATCTTCGGCAGAAGCTATAGATCTTGCATAGAAGTGAATTTAAACATACAATTTCTTAGTACTAAATGTGTTCACATTCGTACGACTGTACCCACCTTCCCACAAGATGATTTTAGTGCTGAACGGTTGGTTAAATTTTGTGAACTGAAGACCGATAAAGGCACACTAGCGTTCCATTGATTGGCTATATTAATTAAAATAATCTAAACAGAAAAACACTAAATTAGAGTATATATATATATATATATATATATATATATATATATATATATATATAAAAAAGAGGGAATGGAAGAGGTGACTTGGCAACTCTCTCTGGCCAAAAAACCCATTTACTTCTCCTTTTTTTGTGTCTTTTTTCCC
>NW_017695667.1:0-3516 GCF_001879085.1 Nicotiana attenuata
TCGAGCTGCAATTTGCGAGGCGACCCGCAGCTAGTGTAGTTCGTTTCTGCACTTTTATTATTTATTTCCTGTCCACTGTATTCCGGACAGATGTTGTTATTTTATTTTACTATCAGTGGTCGCTCATGCACTTGTGACACCGGGTTTCTGGGATGGTTTCCAACGGATTTGTACTAATTGTTATTATTTAAATTTGAAATTCAAGTAGTGAACTTTTATTTATGAAAAATGGAAGGAAAAACCTTAGAATTCAAAAGTATTAAAAGGGGAATTTATTGAAAATTTAGTTGGCTGGCCTGATAGAGGTGTCCGGCGCCACCACGACCCTTAGTGGATTTTGGGTCGTGACAACATGGTATCAGAGCACTAGGTTCCCGTCGGTCTCACGAGTCATGAGCAAGTCTAGTAGTGTCTCGCGGATCGGTACGGAGACGTCTGTACTTATCCTCGGGAGGCTGCAGGACTGTTAGGAGTACTTCCCTTCTTGATTTCCTTATCGTGCGGTTCGATTCCTTTGAGGCTTATGCCTTTGATTCCTTTCCACTCAATCTTACGCGACGCGAGTGCTTGTTATAAATCGAAAGTTGAAGGATTGTAATGGCACTACAAGTGTGGTGTGGGGTGATTTACCCGGTATAGTTGAATGGACTATTATAGTCACATTACGGAGGGATATTCCATTGTTTTAGCTCCGTAACAGAACTTCTAAGAGCCTTGAGGCTAGGCACAGGTTGCCATGATGCTTATGAGCGATTATTCCGCAGTGTTGTTGTGATGGTAGGGTGTTTGCCCACGTGTCGGGGCAGTGAATGAATTGAAGGGAGGTTTACTCAGTGCGTGATCAAGAGACTCCGTATTTTATTCTCGGCAGGGGAAAGTCAATCGAACTAAGGATGGTCAGATGTGGACTGGTGGGAGAAATGAACGTGGTAATTGCGAGTGTGGCGGAGTTCTCCTCTATATGGGGGCGCTGTTGTCCTAATTGAACGCTTTAAGTTTGTTGATGTTATAATCTGCTAACAAATCGCCTTATGGCAGGATATTATGAGATACTATTGAAGATACAACTATCAGATATCGCAGGGTGCGGCGGTTCCAGATTTAATCAGTATTGCAAATGTTGACGGTTCGATAAAGATGACCTTCGGAGGGGTTTTAGTCGGTAGCGATTTGCGGATTCATATTCTATGAAAGTGAATTTTATTAAGGCGACTGAGCAGCAAAAGATGAGAAAGACATGTGGGAAGTGTCAGGCGGAGTTTTAAACTTCTAAAAGGCCAGGCTTAGGGAGCGCAGGCCGAGCAGTTGATTTAAGGGGTGAGTTTGCCCAAAGTGGGAGAGTGGCGGATCTGTATAGGGCCTAGTAGTAGGATGACTACGCGCCTAAGAATAGTTTGGAAGGATCTAGGATTTTAGTGACGGGCAATGGAAGTCCGTAGATTTAATTCGAAGCATGGGGTTGTTATGCGGCGGGAGATTTGGTACGACGGAAAGGAGCTGCTTGAAATGAGGAAAGATGTAGCATGACTTTGAAGTGGAAGGATGTTGTCGCACATTTAATGGATGTCCACGAGGGGTAAATGGACTGGTACAGCTGGGGAGTGAGCTCGGGCTTAGGAAGGGTCATTGATGTCGTAGTGATTGTACCCTGTGCAGCAATGTTGGAAGATGCCAGGGAGAGTTTTCTATGGGTGGGTTACCCAAGCGAGAGGTTAGCAGTCGCGTGGTTGGCAAGGTATCTGCGAAGGATTGTTACCGGTTATGTGGCAAAGAGATCGGCCGTACGAATGTGGATGATGATTTAGAATATCAAATTGGGGTTTGCGGAGAGAATTCGAGAATTTATGCGATTGATCGCACAAGGTTATGTCGATAAAGGTTAGGGGATCTTGGTGAATTCCAGAATTTGAAATAATGGCTTCAAGCTAAGTGGGAGAGTTCCACCGCTTATGATTTGGGTTGCAGAGTTAACTACTCGCGAGAATTTTTGGCTATTAGCATATAGCTGGACTATTTCAGCTAAGGGGAAAGACCATTGTGGCAATTTGAGCAAGTGAGGTATTAAAGGTGGCTATCGTTGGCCCTATTGGCTCATGATCGAACTTGGGAAGAGATTCAGGATTTATGCCTTGTATAGAGGCGGGTTTCAGGGGAAGTGATTTCGCCGGGTGCTTCATCGAGAGAGTATTCGTGTGTTATAAGATTTATGGAGTTGATTAAATTCGGGGCCAAGTCAGAGCGGGTGGCTCTCAGTAACGATCCTAGTGAATTCAAGAGGTAAAGTGTGGCGCCTAATGATGTCGAGCTTATAGGTACGATTAAGAATCAGGCTTTGTAACAGCTTATGAGAAGAGGCACAGAATGTTCCGGGAAGTTTCGCTTATGATGCAGCAATTGGGAGGTACGAAATGGTTCGTAGGATTTGAGACAGCATGGTCTCGTGATTCAAGGTCACTCGGGGTGAGTGTAGATGGAGTATGTTATGTGTCGAATGGAGTTAGTATTATTTCTAAGGCAAGCAAGGATAAATTGGAAGGAAAGGGATTGATTAGCCATAGTTGAATTTGGCATGTTGGGATCTGTGATCAGTTCATTCGGCGTGATCAGATTGTGTGCATGATTTGTAGCGGTACATGTGAGGCTTGTCGGCCGCCGCAATTGATGTTATTCAGAAGCCTTTTATTGTTATGGCTTGTTATGTGGAAACAGATTTCCGGAAAGGGGTTATGGTGGCTTGGACCACTACTTGCAGATTTGCATATTCCACGGTTATGGAAATTTACCTGTGTGTTTCTATGGTTCCCCTGAAGTGAGTTAAGTGCAAAGTTCTTATATGATGAAGTGTTAAAATATCAACGATTTCAGAGTTACGATGAAAATCGTGTTCTATCGTATGTTGGCACGTTGGGCGCAGTGAGTAGTATGGAAATACGAAGTGAGGATCAAGGTTGCAGTTCGGTGTTGACAAGGATGTCACGGGCTCGGATGAGCAAGGAAGGGGTTGAATGATTAAAGTAAATTGGTATTGTCTTCAGCGTCCCCTGGGATCGATGTTTTGTGATAAAGGCTTTGCATCCTGGTAAGGATTCATGATCGCTTTTCAGCGTTAGTGTAGCCGAAGCTTTAAATGTACGGACCCGATAATTATTTCGGAAGATTGTGGGAGCGTGTCCCACGGGAAGATTGTGTAAGTATGGCATGTAGTCACTTGATCGACTAAAGATTTAAGCAAGTAAGGGGATTGTGGTAATAACATTAGTTTGAGAAATTATGCCTGGAGGGCACTTTGTTTACTGGGTTATGAACTGAGGAGGTTGCTCCGGTTATGATGGTTGTTCTTATGTGTTATGAGGCAAAAAGGGAGTTACTATGGACCTTTTGAAAGGTTATTAGCTAAGTGGGTGCAATCAGAAATCAGTTAGAGATCAATGGATTGAACTATACATGTGAACAGGGCCTTATATTAGGTCAGTTGTATTCGTCTCAGCGAGCGTTCCCTATGGAGGAACAGTCAGT
>NW_017695668.1:0-3515 GCF_001879085.1 Nicotiana attenuata
ACAATTACAAAGTCAGGCTTGGGTTGGTAAAGTTTTTTTAAAAGAGTTCCCCCTGAGACGGCCTGAGATGATGCCTTACTCTTTCATATTCATAAGAACCAGTTCCCCAATGTGGTTCCCCCTGAGTCCTATATTAGGCTTTCTCATTTTTCCCCCTTTTGGCATCATTAAAAAGAATAAGCAGCACAAAGAAGTTCAGCTAAGCTAACTCATGCCACATATGTGCACACAATCATGAGAAAGAATAGAACACAAATAGAAAGTACTAGACAAAATAAGAGAGGATTCATATTAATAATTTTAATATGCCTCTTCCTTTGAAAAAAGGAGGAGGCAGCATTGGACTTGATCACGGGAGCAGTAGTAGTAGTACATCCCAACCACAGAAGAAAAACAAAACATCCACCAACCATCAACATAAACAGAAGAAAAAGGATCATATCCAGAAAACTGGTCACTGAAGGGAAACGTAGGGGGCACTAGGAGAAAAAGGCTTGGAAGCTGCACCAAGTGTCTGGAGAACAAGGTCTATTCGAGCGTTTCCCGACTTTTGCTCAATGAGCAGTTCAGCCTTCAGGTTCTCAACTTGTGCCCTGAGGTCAGCATTTTCTTGGGTCAAACGGATCACCTCATCATTCGAAATGGGAACCGCTCGAGCTTGCTGGCCTTCCAGGATAGCATTCCTGGCCTTCAATCGACGTATCTCCTCAGTTGTGCTGTTCTGGGCATTGATGAGCTGAGACACAGATGAAGTGCTTCCTAGACCCCCATACTTCTCAATACACTCTCACTCTTCCAAGGTTGTCTGTGAGAACGTCTGCTTACGGGTCCCTACTTTACCTGTTCCCAAAGGAACCTCAAAGTGTTTGAACACTCGCGTGATCAAGAATCCATAGGGAAGCCCGTGATTGCCATTTTTGAAATCAGCCACTTGCTGCATGTGCTCAATCATTATGGCAGGCAGACTCACAGGGTTGAAACCGTCCAATTGCTCCATTAAGAATACATCAGATTTTGAAGTTACAGATCGCGTTTCTGCTCGAGGCAACAGGACTTTGTTAACCAGCTCAAACAACAACTAGTAGACAGGAAGTAGTGCTTTCTTATGGATCTGGTCCCCTTTCTGATTGGAATTATCTTTCACCACCGCATTTCGGAAGTTGTACTGGCAAACATCTCGAACACTCGTCACTCCAACTGTAGGAACTTGCAAAATTTCTCCAAGCACTTGCACGTCAAAGACAATGTCCACACCATTAACTAAAGCACAAACATGGTCAGTATCGACTGGAAACAGACTGGCGAAGAAGCTCTGGACCTCCTCCTCATACACTTTAGGAGCATCAACATAGAAAAGATGCGTCCACTGTTGAAACTCCACCATTTCCAGGATTTGGCACATTCCGGCTATTTCTGAGATTGTTGGGTCAAACATACGACCCAGCAGAACTTTCTGATGCCTTAAACGCTCAGAGCCCAGGCAGACCTCACTTCGTGCTTTCTTTCCAGGACTAGGTTCTTCAACTGTTTCATACTTGCGTTTCCTATGCTTTTCTCCACTGACTTTACCCTTCCCTTTGGACTTGACAAGAATATCCTCATCACTCACTACCTTCTTCATCTGAGACTTAGAAGTAGACCCTTTCTCCAGGGAAACAGACTCAGCCTTTTTCAAGGACCGCCTTACAAGGGAACCGGGTTCCTCTAAGTTCCTTCTTCCACCTCAACGACAGGGATAGCTTCATCACCTACAGGTACACCATCCTTCACCAACTTTCTTCTTTTCTTCTTACTACTTTCTTGCTCTTTTGGAGTGCAGAATCGTAGGCCACTTTGACTTGAAGCCTGGTAGTGGGGCGCTTGATTTCAAACTCAGGGGTGGAAATAACCCTTCGCTTACTTATGAATGCGTCAAGGGCCACGTTGTCCAGGTCTTCTTCATCACCAGATTGCATCTCTGGTCCTTGAATTTCCAGGGGCACAACATCGAATGCAGGAACAGAACTGTCCTGGGGATGAGACTCCTCACCTGGGTCCTCCTGAGATGGATCAGGTTCCCAAAGTGAAGCCCCAGTAGTGTATGCTACTACATCTCCTTTAATTTCCATAATGGCCCCTTCTTCGCTTACACTTTGTGACGCGTGTTTCTGGGAAATGACCTTATGCAATACCCCATCAGCGGATACCACAAACATAGTCTTTTCTTCGTCAACCGGTGCTTCCACAACCATGGAGTCGACTGCAACAATGGCGGAGCCTTTTGTGAACTCAGTATTTTAACCTTGTTCTCCACTTAGGATTTGACTGGTGTGGGCAACAGACGACGGAGAGAACGGAACAGTAGTTTCAAGGGTTTTGGAAAGAGGTTGGGAAACTAGGGAAGGTGTGACTGTAGCAGTAGGAGTAATAGAGGGTGATACGGACTCAGAGACGTCGAGAGGTTCCATAGACGGGTCAGAGGTGGTTACAGATGAGGCAGAAAGATCCGAGGTTTTCTCAGCCATTGGTAGAGGTGGTGTAATGATCCTTTCCTTGTTGGGTAAAGTTAGAATAGGTCTTATGGTTAAGAAGGGAAGAAGAGAGGGGTTTTTAAACAGAGAGGATAATTATGAAGGGAGAAGAATAGGCACCGGTTCTGAAACGGCGGTTGGGCGTGGAGAATTGTGATGTTTCAGAGGGAGATGGAACGTTTGAATTGAAGGGACGTGACAGCCGGATCTGAAAAGTTGATGATATGGCAGTTGTATTTTATACCTTTTAAGACGTGTATTAAAGGAGGCACAGAACTACTAACCTTTAGTACAAGAACCTGGTTCTTGAGAAACATTTTCTTCAAGCTCCCCTTTTTTTAAAAAAAAAAATTAATCCTCTTTTATCGGTCATGTACGTCATCTACTGCTTCTATGCTTAACATGTGTGTCTACCTGCAACGGTATTTGAAGTGAGTTAGACAGGGCAAAAAAAACACTTTGAGCTAATTAATTCTTAAGAATACGAGCCAGCTAAAGAGGAATCAGGTTCTCAATTTGGCTTCAACAGTCCCAGCTTTACTCTGTTTCTTTCAAACTGTTCCCTACTTAGTGCCTTGGTGAAAATGTCTGCAATTTGATCTTCTGTGCTGCAGAACTTCATGCATATCAACGCTTTCTCCACATTATCTCTCAGAAAATGATGCCTCACATCAATATGTTTGGTCCTTTTATGTTGAACTGGATTCTTTGCCATATTGAGTGCACTGGTGTTGTCACATAGGAGAGGTACACTCTTAGTGAGAACTCCAAAATCCTCTAGCTGCTGCTTGATCCACAGAAGCTGAGCACAGCAGGATGCTGCAGCTACATATTCAGCTTCAGCTGTTGAAAGAGCCACTGAATTTTGCTTCCTTGTACCCTAAGAGATAAGACATGATCCTAAGAAGTGAGCCATCCCAGAAGTGCTTTTTCTGTCCACAAGATAACCTGCATAGTCTGTATCAGCATACCCAATCAGATTAAAAATGTCACCCGATGGATAAT
>NW_017695669.1:0-3514 GCF_001879085.1 Nicotiana attenuata
CGTCGCACGTATGACTCGCGAGCAGGGTATGTGTTTATTTTATGTTGACCGCGTCGCATGATTGATTCGCGAGCGGGAGTAGATGCATCTATAGGCGCGCCGTCGACCCTCGGCAAGTGCACATTTATTTTCTGTTGGATCGGGCCGTCGCCTCGGTATGATTTGCGCATGATATCTTTTATATATTGATGCATGAGAAATCTTAAATGATGATATTGCCTTTCATGGCTTGGGATGAATTGATTAAAATGAAGGGAAGTAAATCTTGAAAATCTTTGTTAATTGTTAAAAAGGTGTTTACCTGTTTTACAGCTTTATGAAATAGAACATGCTATATGAATCCATGATTTCCTCACACATTTAGTATATTATTATTGGACCGCTAGTGAATGTCTAGGTTGACCATCTCATCTCTACCCCTTCGAGGTTAGGCGGGATACTCACTGAGTACACGTTGACTACGTACTCATACTACACTTCTGTGCATTTTTGTTGCATAGGTATATGTTACTTTAGATAGCAGCACGGATGATTCGGGAACTAGGTGAGTTGCAGCATGCGAAACGGCCCGCAGCTTGTAAGGTCCCTTCTAGCAAATTGTATTTTCTTTCTGTCGATTTTATTCCGGACGGATGTTGTATTGTATTTGATATCCTTATCAGTAGATACTCATGCACTTGTGACACCGGTTTCTGGGATGGTATTGAAATGTTTTGTATTGATTGCTATTATTTAATTTGAAATGAAGCAACTACTTTTGTACTTATGAAATTTAAAGGAAAAAAAATCTTGGTCTTTTCAAAAATTGTTAAAATTGGAGTTTAATTAAATATTTAGTTGGCTTGCCTGACAACGGTGTCCGGCGCCATCACGACCCATAGTGGATTTTGGGTCGTGACAAAGCCGGTCAACATGCAAATCCGAAGCAAATGAATGCACAAGTAGTAAGTAAGATGCATCAGGATGGTCTTTTCATTTCGGGTATACCTGTCCTAGACAGACCCAATCCCTGTGTTGAGTCTCCAAAGTCAAATGCACGTGATGCAATAAACGCTCCTACTAGGGATCCGGCATGAGGCTGAGTTATTCTAGGTTCAAAACCTGGGTATATTGTTCTAGACTTGTCTACCCGAGCGGACAACTCGAGCCGAGGAGGGGGCTACGTACCGGAAACCAAAAGGCCATCCGGCATAGTAACTTGTCCGAGCCTCTTTCTTATTTCAAGGTATGACACTAACAGAATAAGGAGTCACGACCAGCGAGCACATCCCCGAAGATGAGAAGAGAAGGGTTTCGTAGCAGTTTATATACAGTTCATATAATATCAAAGCGGTAAAAGCAACATTTAGCACATTTGGCCCAAGCATGTAATACAATCAGATAATAGATAAAGCCAAATATAACAATTCATCTAAGCTCGAATTCTGAACCCTGAATTAGAGATTCTGGGTTTTGTTTCCCCAGCAGAGTCGCCAGAGCTGTCACACCTCCTTTTACCTACACCCCCGGAAGGGTAGTATAAGGAAGTTTTTTCCAACTTAAAGTGACAATCGAAACGGGATTCATTTATTTATTAAATTCAGAGTCGCCACTTGGGATATTTATGGTGTCCCAAGTCACCAGTTTCAAATCCCAAATCGAGGAAATGATTGACTCTGTATTACAGTCCGAGAACACAGAAATCCGGGTAAGGAATTCTGTTAACCCGGGAGAAGGTGTTAGGCATTCCCGAGTTCCGTGGTTCTAGCACGGTCGCTCAACTGTTATAAATTGGCCTATTATCTGATTTTAGTACATGTTTTAACCTATGTGCATTTTAACTTCATAACCGCTTTATTTATTTATTTTTTAAGGAAAGTTGCAACGTCATTTAAAATACATCTCGAACCACGTCACATAAATGCACCCGCGGCTCTCGACATATTTTATATAACATTGTTGAGATTTGGATTTGGGTCACATAAATGTGCACCCGAGTTTAGGAAGGTAAATTATTAAAATAACGCGTCTAAAGCAACTACGCGTTTGCAACATTGCGAGGGCCATGAAAATTCGCTAAATGGCACGCCTTAATTTTTGAGGATAAACAAGATTAATTAAACGAGGGTCATGCAATTGTCATTTTGTTTGGCATGGCACACCTCGATTTATTCTAACTTCTAGACTTAATCGTGAGGGCCATAGCTATTTGTGTTGTTGAGTATGGCACACCTCAACCAATCTACCCTTCAAAAAACCCAATTAATTAACTAAAGAAAGCTCATGGAACTTCTATTTATTTAAATAAAATCTCAATCCTACTAGCTAATTAGCAATCATCAAACTGAAAGGCCATAATTGTTCATTTTAGCTAGTGTGGCAACCTCAACCCGTTTCCTAAAGAATCTGACCAATTAAAGAAAAGCCTAATGGAATTAAAGATGACTCTAATACCAAAGTTCGAACTTAAATCACAGAATAAAAACAAATGCTCATTCCCTTTTAAAAGCCCGAGCCCAACAACTTATTGAGTTGCAAATGCTAATGAACCACCGATTTTAAATGGCTTAAGCTAAGCCCAAAAGCAAGCCCAATTCGAAAGTATGGTGCAACTACAACGCGGGGACTCAAGATCGAATCCCTCAGTGGCACAACATAGCATTCATGCGAGCTGGAGGCCACTGACCTGCCTATCGAACCCAAGCAGGAGCAGGCACAGGATTTGGGTTTCAGATGTAACAACAGGGGAGAATTTAAACACCAATTGATTTGTAAGGCTGGGCAACCACAGTATTAAACTAACAATCACTAGTTATTGAAATACCAATTAGCATTAAACTAGCAATTACTTCAAACCCTTTTCAAATTTGAACACCTTCATATACTAACCAAGGAAACACTATAAACTGACACCCCTGAGCCACTAACTAAATAATCATGCTTCACTTTTAAACCATTCACATTTAGGATGATTGACTGAGCACCCTAACCAAAATACATTCACATACCTTTCAACAGCATATCAAACAACATTGATTTATCCTTAGCCTATTTAAAAGCATTTCGAACACAAAACTATTATCAAGCATGGATAGTTATCTCATCTAAAGCTAAAGCTGATTCACAACATATTTAACTTGACAACACTTCAGCAGTCCCAAATTAAATACAACTATGAGAATCCCATTGTTCAAAACTGAAATTAGCTAGAATACACAAGGATTCATACGATCTAAGGCACAAACAATAAAAAATAAATGGAACTCAGATAAGTCTGCTGCCATGCCTTAACTTCTCATTTCCATCTTCAAACTGAAACTTACATCAAGTAAAGTTCAGAAAAATGTACCCGGAACTCAAGAACAAAACAAAAAAATGAGGAATCAGCAACCAACAGTAGCAGCCAGCCCAGATTCAACAATTGAAACAGTGAAAATCCAACCAGAGACTCAATAGAACATTAAACCAATCAACAAACTTAAACCCGCTCTCCCCAATACCCAAATTCAGTCCATTTTTACCCCAGATGAGCCAG
>NW_017695670.1:0-3514 GCF_001879085.1 Nicotiana attenuata
AAAAGCCTCTTCTTCATCATATTCCGGTTCTTGGTTCATTATTTCACAGTTAGACAGCGTGTTTGGATCTGGGCATGAAGCCCGCAAGCATGTCATATCATTTAAAATCGCATTATTAGAACTGAAAGAAGAAATAAAAGAGAAAAATAACAAAATCAGAAAGAATAAAGAAAGATGAACGATTAAATATTGATTTTATTTCTTGGAATTTGAAGATAGTAGGGTTTACATTTGGAAATTTAAAAGACAAGAAGCTAAAGGAAACATCCGAGTTACACCCTGGAATAACTCGCGATGCAGAAAAGTGGCAGGACAGGTCTACCGGGACTGCCGCCTGATTGGGAATGGCGTAGCCTTCCAATTCTGCAGCTTGGCGCCAGGTCCCATATACAGCACCTCAGCAGTGCTTGAGCCCTCCCCTGGCTGGACCATGTGGGTTTCATATAGTATCTTCCTCATTGCCCCACATATCTCTTCAATCTCTTCGGCTGTAAAAGTCTCATCCTCCTCCTCTTCATTGTATTTCGGCTTGACAAATGTTCTGTACAAATGTTCTGTACAGATGTGGCACTGGCTGTGGCAAAACCCATCCATCATTCTTTTTGTCGTCTGCCCATTTTATATCAGCTGGTGTGTGTCTGAAGCCTACTCCGAAGAACTTCCAGTGGCAGACAAGGTCATGGGTTCATCTATTCCTTGCAATGATTTCCCAAGTCCCTTCCCCGATTTGAAGCCATGTCGGATCATTTCTTTGGCCACCATGATGGATGCATTAGAAAGGAATGGTTGGGGGCAAGGGTTTCCTTCTTCGTACTGGTCTACAACCACAATTGCAAAGGCCTGATAAACTATGTGCTCACTCCTTTCTCTTGCTTCAAGACATGGGACTGATGGGTCCCGATAAATTGATTGCTCATCCTCCCCGTGGACCACGATCTCATGATCCTCATGCTCGAACTTTACCATCTGATGAAGAGTAGAGGGCACAACCCCCGCTGCATGGATCCATGGCCTCCCCAAAAGAAAATTGTAGGATGTGTCCATGTCTAGAACCTGGAAGGTTACTTCAAAGTCTACTGGGCCGACGGTCAGAATTAGATCGATCTCTCCAATTGTGTCCCTTTTTATACCATCGAAGGCTCGTACGCAGACATTGTTGGGTCGGATTCTTTCGGTCCCGATTTCCATGCGCTGTAGAGTTGAGAGTGGGCAGATGTCCACCCCAGAGCCTACGTCCACCATAACCCTTTTCACGTAGTACCCTTCGCATTTTACTGTTAGGTGCAGGGCTTTGTTATGTGCGGCCCCTTCTGGGGGAAAGTCATTTTGGCTGAAGGAGATCTGGTTATTGCGAAAAAATTTTCTGCCATTCTCTCCAACTGCTCTATTGAAGTCTCGACAGGCATATATGCTTCGTTAAGGGTTTTGATCAATACCTTCTGATGTTCGGTGGAGCTCATCAACAGAGATAATAAGGAGACTTGTTCAGGAGATTTTCGAAGCTGGTCGATCACCTCATAATCCGCCATTTTCATCTTTTGAAAGAAGGCTTCCGCTTCTTCGGCACCCACGGGCTTCTTAGATGGGAAGCGCTTTCTAGTGGCATTGTTCACCTCTTCCAAATTGAAATACTTTTCAGCTGGGTTATTTTCTTGAACTTCTCCTGAGATTTCTTTGCCCTTATAGGTCACCACTGATTTGTTGTAATTCCAGGGCACAGCGGCAGGATCTGTCATAGGCTTCTGTGGCGCGCGGCCAATAACCACGGGCTCACTCAGCCTTGGTGGATTAATTGGCCCCCGCATCACATAAGCTCCCTTGGGCACATACATTTGGGTTGTCCTATTCAGCTCGAATCTCCTGGGAGGACTCAAAGTCATCTGCTTTTCTTTGCGGCCTCGAGGGACATAGAGAACAACATCTTTGGGAGGCGTTGCCCCAGTTTCAACTTCAATCTTCTTCTCCGACTTTGGAGGGGTGGTTTTGTTCTTTTTCTCCCCTTTGTCTTGCTTCGGAGCAGTTTTTGGTTTCCTTTACACATCCGCGATGGCAATGATGGCCTTCAACGCTGGGTCAAATTCCTTGTCCTCACAAATCATTTCGATTATCGACCCGTTGTTGTGGGCCGGCAGTGGGTTGTTGGTCACATTGGGAATATCTTCATACCTCAGCACTATCTTCCTTTATTCTATCAAATCTTCCACGGCCCTCTTCAAAGTCCAAAAATATTCTGTATCATGCCCCTCAGCTCCTGAGTGATAAGCGCATTGGGTGCCACGTTGGTAAGAGGGTGATTCTGGGTTTTGCCTATTTGGGGGTACGGTGTAACGACCCGACCCGTTGTTACGGGAGTTACCGCCTCGTTTTCCCCGTTTTATTCTTCTATATGTTTCATTATATGTGTTTGGAGAATTTGAAGTAATTTGGATAGAGTTCGGTTAGAAATGAGACAATAAGTCTCTTTATGAGAAGGTTAGTTTGGAAAAGTCAACCGAATGTTGACTTATGAGAGCTTTTTGAGCGATTTGAGGAGGGTTTTCAACGGGTATTGATTTGAGGTAAGTCTCTTGACTAGAAAACACCATTTTATGGAAGAATCAACACTCAAATTCATGAAAGTGGGTAGAAATTGTGAAGAACTAGGGCTTGATTTTTGAAAACGAATTTTTAGGATTTGAAAGGCCATTTGAGCTCCGTTTTCGGTAAACTTTATATGTACGCACTCGTGGCGAGACGAGGAATCCATTGGTGTGATTTTCGGAATTTTTCAAGAAGTGGGCCCGGGACTCGGGTTTTACCAACTTCGTGAATTTTAGTACTTTTCGAGTATTTTTGATTGGGTTATGTTTCTTTACCCCATATTTATGTATTCGTTGTGATTTTGACTAGATTCGACGCGCGAGGAGGTCGATACGAAAGGAAAAGGCATTGCGGACCATTCTACGGCCGGTTAGAGGTGAGTAGTTGGTGTATATGATGGCCGGAGGGTTTGAAACCCTGGCTTATCACATTGTGACGCTATTGTAGGGCGTGACTCGCACCCCATGGCAGGTGCGGGATTGGTTATGACTGGGGATTGAGACTTAGTCTATCCCGAACAAGAATGTTTCTATATTGGCGACTGATACGCACCCTGTATTGAATATATCTGAGCTTATTGCCGTGTTTGGGGCCTTGTGCCGATCTGTAGTATCCTTAGAGGATGAATGTCATTGTGATAGCATGCTTTGTATAATCATTGATCTCAGTCCTGTGTTTAATCACTGTTATGAAATGCTAAGTCACTTTTCCTGAAGTCAAACATCTAAAGTATATTCTTCTTAATAAATTGGAAATTGGGAAATTAATTGAATCTGTTACGTGACTCATATGCATATTGTGGACTGAGTATGGATCGGGCTGCACGCCGCAGCAAATCGTATGATTATATTGCGCTTGGGCTGAAGGAGCCCCTCCGGAGTCTGTACACACCCCCAGTGAGCGCCGTCGACGTTAAATGGATCGGGCTACGCTC
>NW_017695671.1:0-3514 GCF_001879085.1 Nicotiana attenuata
AAGAAGTAATGAGTTTCTTGGGGAGACTTAACTACATCAGCCAGTTCATAGCACAATCTACCGTCATCTGTGAGCCAATCTTTAAGATGTTGAAGAATGACGCCGCTACCAAATGGACCGATGACTGCCAAAAGGCCTTCGACAAAATCATGGAGTACTTGTCAACACCGCCAGATTTTGTCCTGCCTGAGCCACGTAGACCCCTAATACTCTACCTTAGGTATGGGATAGAGCATTCAGATGTGTTCTAGGGTAACATGATGAAACAGGGAGGAAGGAGCAGGCCATCTATTACCTCAGTAAGAAGTTCACTCCATACGAGGCCCGGTATTCTTTGTTGGAACGCACCTATTGTGCTCTGACTTGGGTAGCTCAAAAGTTGAGGAACTATTTCTGTGCTTATACTACGTATCTCATATCAAGGATGGATCCTTTGAAGTACATCTTCCAGAAGCACATGCCCACTGGCAAGCTAGCCAAGTGGCAAATCCCGTTGAGTGAATTCGACATTGTGTACGTGACTCAGAAGGCAATCAAGGGACAAGCACTAGCGGATCACCTTGCGGAAAATCTTGTGGACGGAAAACACGAACCCCTGAAGACGTGTTTTCCTGATGAGGATGTATTATTTGTAGGAGAAGACATTACAGAATCCTGTGATGGTTGGAGGATGTTTTTAGATGGTGCATCAAATTTCAAAGGAGTTGGCATAGGAGCAGTTCTAGTGTCAGAAACCGGCCAGCATTATCCGGTATCCCCCAAGCTCAGGTTCCCCTGCACTAACAATATGGTCGAGTACGAAGCCTGCATCTTAGGGCTCAAGATGGCCATTGACATGAACATCCAAGAGTTACTAGTGATTGGAGATTCAGATTTGCTTATACATCAGGTACGAGAAGAATTAGCAACCAAGAACTCCAAGATACTCCCATACCTGCATCATGTACAAAACTTGAGAAAGAGATTCACAAAGACGGAATTCCAACATGTCCCCAGGGTCCAGAATGAGTTTGCCGATGCATTGGCTACCCTGGCCTCTATGATGCAACATCAAGATAAGAATTGATCCCGTTCCCAATAAGATCTACAATCAGCCAGCTTACTGTGCTCACGTCGAAGAAGAAGCAGACGGAAAGCCTTGGTTTCATGACATCAAGGAATATTTGGCAAAAGGAGAATACCCAGAGCATGCAAATACTACTCAGAAGCGCACGCTTTGAAGACTGTCCAATAATTTCTTTCACAGCAGAGGAATCCTGTATAGGAGGACTCCAGATTTGGGATTACTATGGTGTGTCGACGTGAAGGAAGCATCTAAACTGCTAGAGGAAATTCACGCCGGGACCTGTGGACCACATATGAACGGTTTTGTCTTAGCCAAGAAGATACTCCGGGCAGGTTATTTTTGGATGACTATGGAGACGGACTGCATCCTGTATGTCCGCAAATGCCACCACTGTCAAATACATGGCAACATGATAAAGGTGCCTCTAAATGAGCTTAATGCAACAAGCTCGCCATGGCCATTCGCCGCTTGGGGAATGGATGTTATCGGACCAATCGAACCTGCCGCATCAAACAGGCACAGGTTTATCCTAGTAGCAATTGATTATTTCACCAAATGGGTTGAAGCAGCATCTTACAGAGCAGTGACTAAGACAGTCGTGGCAGATTTCGTCCGTGACCTTATCGTTTGTCGATTCGGGATTCCAGAGTCAATCATTACTGACAATGGCTCCAACCTGTGATTTGATGAAAGCTATGTGTGAAACCTTCAAGATCAAACACAAGAATTCCACATCTTACAGGCCTCAGATGAATGGAGCTGTAGAAGCCGCCAACAAGAACATCAAGAAGATACTGAGGAAGATGGTAGAAAAGCATAAACAATGGCATGAGCAGTTATCATTCGCTTCATTGGGATACCGCACCACAGTCCGCACAACAACTAGGGCAACCCCCTATATGCTGGTTTAAGGTACAAAAGCCGTCATTCCAGCCGAAGTAGAAATTCCTTCCTTAAGAATCAAACAGGAAGCTGAGCTCGACGATGTAGAATGGGTGAAAAGTCGTTACGAGCAGTTAGCTCTCATGGATGGAAAAAGAATGAATGCAGTTTGCCACGGTCAGCTTTAACAGAACAGGATGTCCAGAGCCTTCAACAAAAGAGTCAATCCGAGACGGTTCACACC
The DNA here is from genome assembly GCF_001879085.1 of Nicotiana attenuata. Classification (NCBI taxonomy): domain Eukaryota; kingdom Viridiplantae; phylum Streptophyta; class Magnoliopsida; order Solanales; family Solanaceae; genus Nicotiana; species Nicotiana attenuata. The sequence goes on from NW_017695671.1 coordinate 2,193, forward strand.
AGGGCAGCAGGTATTAAAGAAAATCTTCCCGCATCAAGATGAAGCCAAAGGGAAATTCTCTCCCAACTGGAAAGGTCCATACATGGTTCACCGAGTTCTGATAGGAGGAGCCCTTATGCTTGCAGAAATGGATGGAGAAGTTTGGCCGAAACCAATCAATTCAGATGCAGTCAAGCGCTACTATGTGTAATCTTATGCTTTCCTACAAGATGTATTTGAACTACGTCTGACCTGATTACTGTTTATGAGGGGATATGTAGGCATCCTTATTGGCTAGGTCACAATTCAATAAAAATTTTCATTTCCCCCACAATTGGAAACTGGGGCAGAATTTTGAGGAGGACCCTCAAAATTCTGAAGTAACTTCAGCTGATCATCGCGAGCGACCATCAGAAGCAGCAGCCTAGTAAACTGGGGCAGAATTTTGAGGAGGACCATCAAAATTCCGAAGCGAGAGAGGTTGCAATGTCCAGAACCACGTCACAGTCGTCAGTTCATCTAAAAAACTATTTCTTATATACTTTCTTCATATCCTTTAACAAACTCATGCATATTTACTATGGAAATCTCTTTGTTCAGTAATGCTACCCCTGTGGCACATACCGTGTCATCAGATCTGAGCCGAGCAAGTCAAGCAAAGTCAGCGGGGACACGAACTAACCTTTCCCTTTCACGAAACTCACGATTTTTCCTTGGATGCAGGCACCCAAGTCACCAATTCACTGAATATATTATGCAATCATACCGAACTGTCATACCTATTTGCATTTGCTATCCGCACGCAATATCCCCAGCAGCCACAATATCACAATCAGCTACCAGCTATCATCTAAGAATTTTTATTACTATTCGCTGTTTATCTCCTGCATAAGGCTACTATTCTGCCCTCCGAGGTTAAGCTCTACCTCTATCTGCATTTCTTGCATTGCATATGGCTACTATTCTGCCTTCCGAGACTAAGGTCTGTCTCCATCTGCATTTCCCGCATTGCATAAGGCTACTATTCTGGCTTGCGAGGTTAAGCTCTACCTCCATCTGCATTTCTGGCATTGCATAGGGCTACTATTCTGCCTTACGAGACTAAGCTCTGTCTCCATCTGCATTTCTTGCATTGCATAAGGCTACTATTGTGCCTTCCGAGACTAAGTTGTGTCTCCATTTTGCATGGCTGAAATAGCGCCACCTTCGTTTAAATCTTGCATGGCTGAAAGATCGCCACCTTTACTTACATTTTGCATGGCTGAAATAGCGCCACCCTCATTTAAATCTTGCATGGCTGAAGATCGCCTACCTTACTTCCATTTTCCATGGCTGAATAGCGC
>NW_017695672.1:0-3513 GCF_001879085.1 Nicotiana attenuata
ATGGGTTTCGCGACTGAAATAACCCTTAAAACTATTTTGTCCGCACAGTCTTTCCTCTATGTGATCGCAACACTACTAATGCAATCGCATATCACAATCTCAAACCTCCCAAAAATTCCTTCTACGCGATCGCTGAACACCCCTTGCGATCGCAGAGCACTCCTTTCCTCTTCTACGCGATCGCACACCTAGCCACGCGACCGCACTGACCAAACTCCCAGACCTATGCGATCGCAGAGCCCTTTACGCGATCGCATAGTGCAAAAATCTGAGCTCCCTCCAATTCTTCTATGCGATCGCAGCCCTGTGCTCGCGATCGCGAAGAGCTAATTTGCTCTGCAAATTTCTGCTGCATTTTTCAACATCAAAAATCCCCGTTAGCCATCCGAAATCACCCCGAGGCCCTCGGGACCTCAACCAAAAGCACCAACATACTCCAAAACATCATACAAACTTGTTCCAATCACCAAAACACGTCAAACAACACAAAAATCATTAAATTACCACGGATTCAAGCCTAAGTTAAACTAAAACTTCCGAAACTTGCATTTGACCAAAAACCCGACCCAACGACGTCCGAACGACCTGAAAATTTGCAGACATATCCAACATCACCTAACGAAGCTACTGAAACACTCGGAATTCCATTCCGACCCTCGGATCAAAATCTCACCTACCAACCGGAATTCGCCAAAATTCAACCTTAACCAATTCAAGCCTAATTCTACACCTGACCTCCAAATTGAATTCCGACTTCACTCCTAAGTCACAAATCGTCCCCCGAAGCTACCCGAACCACCGAAACTCATATCCGAGCCCTCTAACTACATAGTCAACTTCCGGTTCACTTTTTTTTTCCAAAGCAAGCTTCCTTCAAAAAGGCTAAGTGCCATATTTCCAACTAGAACCAATCCAATTCTACCCAATCAACTCAAATACTGATATTAAATCATGGAGGGACATAATATGGGGGAAACGGGGCGGTAACTCACGTGACGACGGGCCGGGTCGTCACATCCTCCCCAACTTAAACAAACGCTCGTCCTCGAGCGTATCCAGAGTTGTTCTAGAAGCCAACTAACAGCTGAACGATCTTACCAATCATATACCCGGGGTGATCCCTCGCCACCCTATCTCGCATAGACCCGATAACACAATATAGCCAAACTTCCACAGTCCCTTTGAGCCATAGACCATAGAACCATGTTGCACTTTCCGAAAAAATCATACCCAAGATCAGACATTCACATCTATACTCAGAGTAAGCCCGAACCAGCTGTAATAACCCATACTTGCACCCTCAGGTGACAACATATGATATACCGCCTAAACCAAACACTCGGAACTATAACTTCTATTCACAGTAGTTGTCCCCAGCAACCAATTACCGGCAAAGAAACTCTCACTAGCTAAAGCCTTATTCCAACACTCTCATATACTGCCAACGATGAATGAAACACGCTATAAACCGTAATCATCTCTCAGACCAACTGTTCATGAAACCACTTCCCTTGACTGATATCACAACAGATTTCCGGGTCAGACCTCGATATTATCTTCCTAACAAGCTGAGATCAAATCTGTCCGTATGCATTAATGAACCCAACGGTCACCTCGAATCCAACACCACTCTGGTGATATGATATCTCCATACAGCCTAAACCACAACCCGCATAATACACGCACCCGTAAGAAACGGTCTGAACATGCTCAAATCGGGACAAACGGCTCCAACGAAAGAGCTGTACCTCAAGTTCATCAATACCATTACAACACAAGGCTGAGACTCCGTCTCGCATCGTAGAAATATAGTAGCTGAACCTACCTCGAAAGGTCATAACTCCACATAGCCTCGCTACAATACGCGATCCTATCCCAACACTGTTACACATGAAGCGCCTCAAGACACTGTGAATCAAAATTCAACAGCCACACACAACTGATGTCTGACACTAACGCAATTCATCACACCCACGGTGAAACAGACAACACACGACACGCAACCTGATAGGCCATACCCAACACTCCATTTTTACCAAGCGGCACGCAATTACTCTTCCCGCTCGACCTCCACTATGAATCCCCTAATAGAACTGCACCACGTGTGCCCATAACCAGCAAATCATACGCCTCACAGCACAGAAAAAGAAACTCCTAGATCTCCTCAGCTCACTAACAAGTTCAAAATCTTCCAACACTAAGAGAACCAGTCTGAATTCCAACATCACAACATAGCCTGTACATCAGAACTCCATATAACACACAAATCATCATACCTGATCCCAGTTTCCACCATGCGAATACATGCACACATTTGATACTCCTTCATTCCACGACCGATACTTGATATTTACCTGTGCTACCGAGCAAACTCGAATACCACCAGTGGACCCAACAAGAACATGCCGCACTACTGCCGAAATATAATCAGTTTAATCACATTACCTTTTTCTGAGACATATACTCTCATCAAATCACTTCCACTTAGCAATATCATTTTCCCCAATCATCCGAAGATCATTTATCTAATCACTTAGGATGAAGCACTACACATCCCATGCTCTGCATGACATACACAGGTCTTGTTCAAACTCTTACAATACTGACACGACGGATGAGACCTGTAAACATTCATAACTACTACCGAAACAACAATTTATTAGTTCTATACTCTTGGCAAGAACTATCACCTCATTCTGAGCCAAACAATGCTCTTAGCTCTTTAATTTTACTTCACATACTCAGATTGCACTGATCTCAGATTCAATGATCTCGTCTTACCCAGTACGAACTGTTCGGGCGATAAGCCACTCCAGACATAATTGTAAGTCGTATATGATGCCCCAATGTGCCAATAGGCTACCAATTCGAACGCAATACAAAAGAAAACGAGCTCTGGAAGGAATAACCAAATCCTTCGCACTAATACAGACTTTCCTTGGAAAACAGGTAGCAAGGCATACAAAGATAGCGTATAGAAAAACTATTCTCGATTTCACACTGTTGCGGCGTGCAACCCGATCCGGATAACATACCCATGGCGGCGTGCCACCCGATCCACACATAGATCTCGCATAAGGAGATACACGTCGAGCCAAATTTGCTCATTATAACAAAATACCGAATATCGGTCATGAGCATGCTAAGTGCATAATATCATCCCTGAAGGATATTTAGCGTTATAAACTACAAAACTCAAGCACAACTGAGGTGCGATATACAGTCTGAATTTTAAGAGCCAAGTTGCTCAAGTAACATCATTCCTACGCGGATTCTCAACACATAAGCAATTTCTCGAGTCATTTCACAAATCACACGGCGTAATGCAACACTACGCGAGATATCTGGCAATGAAGCATCAACCTAACTACTCCTCCATGAGGACCGCGTTACAAAAATGCACACATCTGGCCTGATATAGATCCACTATTCATACGGTTACACTGTACGCCACTTTATAACGAAACTACCGTAATATCGGTCATGAGACCATTGCTAAACGTTGACGACTAA
>NW_017695673.1:0-3513 GCF_001879085.1 Nicotiana attenuata
TACATATATATACATAAACTTTTTAAAAGCATACACCTCTGTGGGCATCATCATCGTCATATCATACCCGGCCTCAAAGAGGACTCGGTAAAAACGTACCCGGCCATCATAAGGCTCGGTAGAATCATACCTGGCCACGTGGAGCTCGTTACACCCAACTGATCAGTGGTTGCACAATAGGTGCCATACCCGGCCGACTATAGCGCGGCTCGGTAGAGTAAAATAGATACATATATATAATGCATGCTCGACTCATGGAATCAAGTTCTAAACCTTTTGGAGTGACTTAAGAACATTATGGACATCCCTACCATCAATATGAACCTTAGTAGGATTTAAGGATCATACCACTTGTTTAGAATAACTTTATAAGGAAAGAACAACATGGACAACCTTAGTTTCTAGGAGTAGATCCGTTATGAATTAGCGTACCGTTTATGTTCATGTCACTTTAGATCATGCCAAAAGAAAAAAGTAAGAGCCTTAACATACCTTGTATATACTGCCCCAATCTCAAGCTATGCAATTTTCACGACTCCTTAGTCTACAATAAGAGAAACGATACTGTAGTTATCATTCAAGCGTCATAACTATTATGTATCGACCACAACCCATTTTACGATGAAACGGACAGCACCTCCCCTATATATATGACTTCACACAATTCCAAACAATCACCAAACAGCCCAAACAACATCAATAATAATCATATTGAGCCTCCCAAAACAGTCCACGCACAACCTAATCACTTCATACATACGACGGCCACCGTAGTCGTGTCAAACGACCCGAAAATGTTACGAAGAACTACCAGCCCACAACCCTACATCTATATGGTGTTTTTCCATATCCTTCCTCCTCCAAAACTCCACAAAACAGTAGTAAAACACGCAGCCCAACAGCAACACAAAACAGTCCGCTACAAGTGAATAACTCGAACTCACGGCTTCCGATCACCGTCCCGTGAGTTCTTACATGTATAGAACGAATTACCATGAATTCACAGAAGAATAAATGTATGAAAAAGAGCAGTAAACTCACCTTACTTGTTGGATAACCCAGCCCTTCCCTTGGTTCTTCAAACTCTAGGTTTTACCCCCAATTAGAACTTGAAAGAGAGGGAAAATCGATTAGGGTTTGTGGATAATTTTTGGGAGGAAGTTTGCAGGGGTTTAGGTCTGGTTATTTGTGATATATAATGAGGGTTATATTGCAGGAGATAACCCATTAAATGGGCTCTTTGGCCGACCCGAAATTTCCTATTTTTGGGCTATCATTTAACCAAGTAGGTGACACACCTACTTGTCACCTAGCAGCTTGTGCAGTCTTGCAAAAATGCCTATATCTCTCTACTCCAATGTTGTATCGATGAACGGTTTAATGCATTAGATAATAGACTCATAGATCTTTAATTTGAAAGTTAGATCATCCCCTAATTCCATGTATATTGGGAGAAAAATTCAGTTACACTTGACCTTATTTTCAGCACATTTATGAATGGAACTTGTGATGACCTTTTTCCAACTTTTGTTCCACAACTCGCTTGACTTCAAAACATAACACCAACTACCGTACGACTAAAAAAACTCATAATATAATCTCCTTATAAAGTTAATAACCCTAGTATCACCCCAAAAGTACATGGTAAAATATTCCAACTTGTCGACTTTCGACGAAACTTATTTTCTTCAATTCGTTTAGCATCTAAGCCTTCAAACCCTCTTGCTACTTGGTACTAATGATCTTAAATATTTTTAACCTCCCCGTTAACATGATGAACTAACTTTGTAAACTTTTAAAAGATGATTCCCTTTCTGAGCTTACATTAATTGACTTATGATGTACTCTTACGTACGAAAACACGGGGTGTAACATCATTCCCCCCTTTGGAACATTCGTCCTCGAATGTTGATTAATGCGCTTATCAGTCTCATAATCTGTAGCTCTTAAGAATTCTTTATTTTTGTCCTTGACATCTAGGAAACTGTTCTGTAAATAAATTCAAAGGCCAGGGTATTCCCACCTTTAGGCTTCTTTCTCATACCACGACATGTGGTTGGAATTTTTCCAACATCGTAACATTTGCTACCTTATGTCATGCAGTATGTACGATTGTGTCATTTTATGAGTGCCTAGCGACTCGTCTTCCCTTTTTCCTCCATCTTTTAGCCAATCTCTAAGCCTCACTTTATGAACATATACAAAATTATGACAAGCTATCCCTCTAGGCATCTATAGGTGTATTGATGTCTTTCGCTTGGTACTTTATCGAACTTAAGACTATTGCTATCTCTTGTTCCATAGCCTTGTATATCTATCCCTATGGATTTACTACATCTAGGTAGGTTATACTATACCATAAAACCTACTTCGGTTTATTATTACCGAGGTTTGCTACACAACTCCAGGTTACTCTTTCGCTGCTTATCCTATATGTATAAATCTAAGTCCTTAGTGCTTCCTCATTAGTATTCATCTTAAGAATAACAAACAAATCTCATCTTGTAGTTTGGAACTTGTACCCATCTATTGTTTATTCACCTTAATGTTGAAATATAATCTATCACTGATAACTTGTAACCTCTTACGTAATACACTATCACTAGGGCACATCTTATCGAGGAACATCTGAAGTGATTTTCTTGATCCACCTAGGGATAATACTATACTTCAATAACCATATTTCATTGCATCCCAATGCGATTCATCTTATGGGGGTATTCTAATCCCGTGCAACTAATAAAATCCCTTTCTCGTTAAATCATTCCTCAATCAAAGGCCTAAGCGTCATCCTCTTTTTAATCACAATTATACCCTTATTCTACTGCCAGGGCAGCATTCCATCTCTTCTAAATGCACCTAGTCTTAGACTCCTTTGTGTTCATTCAGGCTGTACCGAGCTCTTTATTGCATATGGAAATCATCAGCTCCCTTGTTTTGATGGGTTTAATCCCAAGGACATACATATTCTCGTCACCTTCTCACTCACCTTTTCACATCCTTACTCCTATCTACCTAAAACCTTGTTGCTCTACAATACTTTACTTTAGGACCTACACCGATCTATTTATACTACTCTCAACCTTCCTTAAACTTGCTACCACCATAAATTTCCTTTCGTGCCTTCTCAGTTGTCCTTAAATGTAAGCAATTACTTTTGCCGGTCGTTCTATCACTTGTTGCATGAATACTTGCCCTGTCTTTTTGCCCACGAATACTGTAATTTCCTGTACCTCATATGATCTCAAACATCCCTTTGATTTTATTTTTTTTTCCCATTCATTAGCCACGATAGGTGCACTTTCTTATGGAGTGTACACAATATTGTAGTGAGACTGTTGTTACAAGATCATTTACTTTTTAGCTCACTATGCTTAGGTGGAAACCTTCTTCCTTATTTCCTCAGCTAGTCTTTCGTTGTAGTACTTAGGGAGACCTTCTGGCTCTTGTAAGGTTCTGAGCTTGTTATATCGTACACCCGAAGGAAATTTTTGTTGTTCTTACTCGCCTATA
>NW_017695674.1:0-3513 GCF_001879085.1 Nicotiana attenuata
TATTCGTCGCGATTTGTGTAGTGTTAAAAGGATTGTCAAAGAGAATCGATTCAGGTATATTAACGCTATCCCTTTATTCTTTTCAGCATGTTCCATGCGATACAAACGAAACGAGTAAATGCACAACTTCAATAAATGACTCTATTCATAGAAATACTAGAGATGCCTATGTTCTTGATTCCCCATGTGTCATATTATTCCATCATCTCTTCATGGGTCTCAGAAAATACATAAGCTGATAAAGTTATTTCATGATATTAATAAGAGGTATAATGGTCTTATGATATTCCAAGAGATTTTATTCACGTACTACTCATGCATTGCATTCAATTATACATGTACATTGACCCATGACCAGATGGCGTTATATACGTGTATATATGTATATTATATGTATATGGGATATGGAAAAAGTTTACGGCGTTATATATGCACCACCACCTGATCAGCTGGTATACGTTGATGATTTGCCCACAGTGGCCAAGATGATATTATGGGATGCCCTCGGAGGCTTGATGATGTTACGAACGCAAATACCCATTCATGGTATTACATTTATACACATATGCATGACATTATAATATTAAATGATTCACAAAGCTATTCAGATATACATTTTGAGTCTTTTACTTCTCATGTCAATTGTTTACATATTTTTATTCCTTACGTACTCGGTACATTATTTGTACTGACGTCCCTTTTGCCTGGGGATGCTGCGTTTCATGCCCGCAGGTCCTGATAGACAGGTTGAGAGTCCTCCAAGTAGGTTACCAGCTCAGTGGAAGATGTTGGTGCGCTCCATTTGCTCCGGAGTTGCTTATTTGGTTAGTATGTTTTAGACATGTATTGATTGGTATGTCGGGGCCCTGTCCCGGCCTTGTGGCGTTTATGTACTCTTAGAGACTTGTAGGCATATGTCATGTATATGAAAGATTGTATGGCCTTGTCGGCCTATGTTCAGTGTACGAGTGATCATTTTGGTCTTATAGGCCCGTACGTCATATGTATAAGTCAGTATATCAGGTTGGGTCATTATATGTCAAGTGTTCCCTCATGCTATATTCTTGTTACCTCATACGAACCTTCTGGCCCATTTACCCATGTTGATGTAATTAGAATGATACGTCATGTTGGTACTCGGTTGAGTAAGGCACCGGGTGCTCGTCACAGCCCATCGATTTGGGTCGTGACAGCGAATCTGCGCTTGCGCTTCTGCGCAAAGCCAACCGCACTTGTGGCCCTTGCTGGCCAGCCCAACGCTAGCTTATGTGGCTCAAGGGCCGCTTCTGCTGTGCCGCACATGCGACCCAAAGTGCGAAGGTGGAATTGCACCAGACTCAGCAGTTTTAAGAATCAACCAAGTCTAATCTGGTCCAAATTCAATCCGAATCACACCCGGGCCCCGCCCCGAATATACCAACAAGTTCCAAAATACATAACGGACCTACTCGGGGCAAAAACTCTCACCAAAAAACATCGATTCTATGAATCACAACCTAATTCCAGACTATTGAAACAATGAACATCTGACTTCCAATACTAATACTGATTCATTCCAAAACAAGTTCGATTGACCTCAATTTTTGCACATAAGTGATAAATGACACGACAGACCTATTGCATCTCTCGGAATCGGGATATGACCTCAGTAAAAATAAAGTTAACTCCCGATCAAACTTCTCGACCTTCCATGTCACGACCCAAACCGATGGGCCGCGACGAGTGCCCGAGTCCTACCTGTCAAACACCCCTAAGCATGCGTCTAAGATATAAACTTGAATAACATCTGCTGAATTACAAGAATAATATACATGAAGGAAATCTGCCCAAAAGGGCATACATACATATACGTGCAACATACGTAGGGTGAGCCGACAAGGCTGCAATAGACAACTATACATCTCAAAACTTGAAGCCGGCAAGGCCACATACTATCCAACTAGACATACTATCTACAGACCTCTAATAGAAGTATAATTGTACAAAGACGGGATTGAGCCACGTCATACCCATATATATATATATAAACATATCGTACCAAAATTAAAAGCAACTCCGGATCAAGTGGAGCATGCCAACTCTCGCTGATCAGGGATCCTAAGAAGGGGGACCGTCAGCTTGCCTACCTGCACCTGCGGGCATAAACGCTGGCCTCGTGAAATAGGCCGTCAGTACGAAAAATGTACTGAGTATGTAAGGCATGAAAATCTGTACGTATAAGGCATAGATGAAACATGGAATAAAGAAATCCATCTGTTAATCTGAATAACTTTGTAAACTCTATAACATTTATAATGTTATACACGTGCATATGAATGTAGTGTCATGCATGAGTATAGGTGTACACAACATCATCAAGCCAATGAGGGCATCCCATCATATCATCTCGGCCATTGTGGGCAACATCATCAACATATAACAACGGATCAGGTGGTGGTGCGTATATAACGCCGTAACCTTTTCCCATATCCCATATACATATATTTACATATATACGCGTATATAACGTCATCTGGTCATGGGTCAATGCACATGTATAAATGAGTGAAATGCATGAGAAATATGCAATAATCTCAATATTCCTTCCAGATAAGCTAACTATGCACGCAACAACAAGGCAGAAAGACCGAGAAAAATAATGGCTTACGTTTAAAGAAAGCTGAGAATGGACGAAAAAGAATTATTCGATTAATGATCCAGAGTTAATTACGTTATGAACGCACTTAAGATTTTGGAGTATTATCCATGCAGCATACGTTGGCAATCATACAGCCGTAGAAGATTCCGGTATAAGTTAAAAGAAAGAATTAAGCCGCAGATCGGGAGATAGCTTAAGCTTATATAAAGGGTGATCACAAGAAAGAGGAAACTAAAGAGTTACATCAACGAAGTAAATTAGAAATCTAATTATTGGACCAAGAAAATTATAGACCTCGCGATTGAGAACATTGCAGGATAACTCTTAGATATCACAGGTACAAGAGAGATAGTATAGTAGCCATATTCTATAATGGCTCTACGATAAAGCCAGTTAGAAGAAGTACCAGCCTCATAAGAAATCAGTATGAAGCTCCCACCGGTTTGTGTATGCACCAGAGGTGCAATTATTATAATAGAGATTGAAATTGTGGATGTGAATTATACCTATGTGGAAGGAAGGTTATGAAAGAGACAGAAGAACGTGAGGCAATATATTAAGATAGTAAGTAAAGGTGGACAACATACGAGATACTGAAATGCAGAAGGTTGTGAATAGTCCTTAATTCGGATACTACAAGTGCGGGGATTCAATATCCAGGAATGATACCGGTGTCGTAAGTGGTATATCTTCCAGCCTATGGTTTCTAGGTACCGAGAGGTCTAGTTAAGAGAGTAAAGAGGAGTTAGAGATGAAGTGTTTTCTCGCTTGATGTTCCAAAATCACATAAGGAAACCTGTGGTGCAAGCAAGTTGAAGGAAGGTTGCGAGTAGTATAATTGAATATGTTTAGGTCGCAAGCTAAAGTATTGTAAA
>NW_017695675.1:0-3512 GCF_001879085.1 Nicotiana attenuata
CTTGTTCTCCAGGCGGGCTCCTGACTTCGACAAAACCAACAAACAAAGAAAATTTCTGCCCCAGTTTGGTGGCTGGGCACATCATGTTATCAAATATTAAAAATTAAAGGATAGAATTGTACTTTCCTTGTTCTCCAGGTGGGCTCCTGATTGCTGAAGCTTGAAAAGTATTCCCTTGTTCTCCAGGTGGGCTCCTGATTGCTGAACTTGAAAAGTATTCCCTTGTTCTCCAGGTGGGCTCCTGATTGCTGAACTTGAAAAGCATTCCCTTGTTCTCCAGGTGGGCTCCTGACTGCAACAAAACAAGCAAAGAAAATTTTCCGCCCCAGTTTGGTGACTGGGTACAACATGTTATCAAATATTAAAAGCTAAAATTGGAATTGTACTTCCCTTGTTCTCCAGGTGGGCTCCTGACTGCTGAAATTTGAAATATTCCCTTGTTCTCCAGGTGGGCTCCTGACTGCAACGCTTGGAAAGTATTCCCTTGTTCTCCAGGTGGACTCCTGACTGCTGAAGCTTGGAAAGTATTCCCTTGTTCTCCAGGTGGGCTCCTGAATGCAACAAATAAAGAAAACAAAGAACATTTCCTGCCCCAGTTTGTTGGTTGGGCACAGATGTGAGTGTTAAATTGAATTATTCTACCAACTATTATAAGAATGTGAAAGCTATGTCCTATTATCCAGGGAGGTCCTGATTACGAACCTAAGTTATATCTTCTAAAGGTATTACTCCCACTACATTTGTTGTCTAAAAGGTCTTAAACTACTTCCCATTATCCAGGCGGGTCCTGACAACTTCTAGTTAAAAAAAACAGTTTTAACCTAAGCAGACCTTGTTATCTATATCTTGTTATCTAAGCAGACCTTAAAACTACGTCCCATTAACCAGGATGATCCTGAAAATCAAAATTCAAGTCTCATCTTAAGTGTGCCAATTCTACGGCTGAATTATACTATCCTACAACAGTATCTTGTTACCTAAAGGAGACCTTAAGACTGTGTCCCATTATTCAGGAGGGTCCTGACAACTCCTAATTGAATCCTATCTTAGACAACCTATGTTCTTTGGGATACATTTGTGCTAAATTATGCTACTCATGATTGTTTTGAAATTTAAACTAAGTTCCATTTTCCAGGAGGGTCCTGAGAGTCTCCAGTCATACCTGTTTGGGTGCTACCTTTCCTTACGGAGGGTTTCTCCGAAATGAACGAAATTTCTGCCCCTGTTTCAATCAAAGAAAAATCTTGTCAACTTTAAAAATGGTGGCTAGTTGCTGGCATTCTTGCTAGGTACATCTGGTTGCTGGGCTTCACTCCGTCCCGCTTTCCTGGACTTGCCTTGAATCCCCCTCGACTTCCTGACCGAATTTCAACCCCTTGATTCTGATGACCCAAGTGTTCTATCCCATATTGTTGTTTTTTGTTTCTGACCCCTCTTTTGAAACTTTGCTTCTTCCCCACATTTATTCGATTAATCCACCGATGAAACTTCCAGTTGTCCTTTATGAGTTATTTTGCTTTTGACATCTTTGATATATTCTGGCCCTGTCTGTACAACTAGGAAGCTGGTAGTTAGCCTTGACATTCCTTCCTTTTGTTTTGAACAGAACTGACACTGAAACATCTTAAAGATAGACCTCAAAAGAATGAAATGCAATGACCTCGAGTGTTAAGGATAAAGAGAATCCGAGAACGGATGATTTGTAATGAAGAAAGAAGAGAATGAGACTTATCTGAGTGGAACAACTGGTACCATTGAGCATGCCATGCATTTCGGATCAACCAGCCCAGTCTGTCTAACCAATCAACTTTCAATCGTCACATTTGTCGTTTCGGACATTTACAACTTGATTTTCACCCAAACCCAAACCTTGCTCGTTTGGCAATGTCCTGAGCATCTTTTGACCACAGACTTGTCTCATTTGCCTGTCTGAAAAACTCGCCTTCGCCTTACGGTGCCCATGAGGGTTTTCACCAATAAGACTCTCTCATTTTGATTTATCTCAACTCCCGTCGCCTTACGGTGCCCGTGAGGGTTTTCACCAATAAGACTCTCTCATTTTCATTATTTTTCTTGTACCGGAGTGTTGCCCCTAACGTGAATCGCTTTTATTCGCTCGTATTGGCACTTCCTGAAGATTGATCAAAAGGTCTTTCTTTGTACCGTAATGTAGGCTTTTGGATGAGGTTAGAAAGAAAAAGGGTATAAAAGGCTCTAAAACAATTCAATATGGGTTCACAACTACAACTTCCGGAATCAACTTTCTTGCACAACCATAACTTCTGCCCCAGTTTCTTCCGTGGGGACTTGTGGGATTTTGTTTTGGTGTGACTGAACGTCAGAGAGAGGCTGCCTACGTACCCTTTCGGGATCAAGTGAAACGTAGTTCAGGCTATAGGAATTACTTTGCTGTTGCAATCTTTCCTTTTCTTCCACTTCTTTTCTTTCTTTTCATTTCTTTTTTTTCTTTTCTTCATTTTTCTTTTCTCTTTTTTTTCTTTTTCCCTTTTCCCTTTTTTTTTTCTTCTTTTTCTTTTCTTTTCTTTCTGTTGGACTGTGTTTTCTTATTTCTTCACTGATTTTCCTTGCTCGAGCTTTCGAGTTGTTATTGGTTCCGAAAGAGGGGTACGAAAGAAAGTAAATGAGGCTCAAAAGGGGTAACAAAGGATAAAGTGTTTGGATAGCAGAACAAAATGCCTTCGTCATTTCAATCTCAAAAATATGCCAAATACAATAAAGTACAATTAAACCAAGAAATCATACATAGTATCGCTTGACTGCGTCAGAGTTGATAGCCATTTCTACACATTTTCCTTCCACATCTGTCAAATATAAAGCGCCATTGGACAACACTCTGGTTACAACAAATGGACCCTGCCAGTTTGGGGCGAACTTTCCTTTTGCCTCAGCCCAATGAGGTAAGATACGTCTCAACAACAACTACCCTACTTCAAACTTCCGCGGACGCACTTTCTTGTTATATGCCCTTGCCATTCTCTATTGGTATAACTGACCGTGACTACTGCTGCCAATCTCTTTTCATCAATCAAACTTAGTTGTTCCAAGCGGGCTTTAACCCATTCAACGTCATCAATTTCCGCCTCAGCGATGATCCGAAGGGACGGGATTTCAACCTCTGCGGGTATTACTGCTTCAGTGCCATATACCAGTGAATAAGGAGTTGCCCCTACTGAAGTGCGGACAGTAGTGCGATAGCCTAAAAGGGCAAAAGGTAACTTCTCATGCCATTGCCTGGACCCCTCTACCATTTTCCGAAGTATTTTCTTAATGTTCTTGTTAGCTGCTTCGACTGCTCCATTTGCCTTAGAACGATATTGGGTGGAATTACGGTGCGTGATCTTAAACTGCTGACATGTCTCTGCCATCAAATAACTGTTGAGATTGGCACCATTGTCCGTGATGATGACCTTCGGGATCCCAGATCGACAGATGATGTTTGAATGCACAAAATCGACCACTGCCTTCTTGGTCACAGATTTAGGTTTTTAGTC
>NW_017695676.1:0-3511 GCF_001879085.1 Nicotiana attenuata
AAAGCGAACAGATGAAGGTTTTGTTCCTAATGCTTTCAAGCTATTTGCAAAAGCTGGATACAATCCCAATGAGCCATCAAAGTTAGGGAAGCTCCCATCTGAAGCTGCAACGAGGCAACCACGTGAAGGTCTAGGATACAAGCAACCGTCACCAGTGCGCATCTCAATAAGGAGGGCGAGCAGCAACTATATCACTGAAGAAGATGAATCAGCCGCTTCTAATAACCTTCTGTCTTTGATCGACTTGGAAAATCACCCGTGAGGGCCTCCGTGTTTGAAAGATTGGGTCCACTAAAGAGGGGGAACAAGTTTTGGAGAAATTTTCAAAGCATAAGAACACTCGCTTCACCTAAAATCCAGGAGATCTCCAAGGATTTCCGAAGTTTGGTTCCTTCTAGAATGAGGCGACAAACAAAACTTGTGGTTTCATGTAAAGAGGTACTGAAGGTAAAGCCATATACTGTGGTCTATACTAAGGAACGTGATGAAGACGAAGAAAGTGTGGGTTCTTCGTATCATGTTACTGTACAAGTCGAGAATGGCATTCCATCTTCAATGGAAGATAATGCAGAATTGGAGCATGTTTCACCGTGTTATCACATATCCTTCAATGATGGTGACACTCAAGAAGATGAAGATGCGAAAGATGCTCCACCTGAACTTGAAGAAGGAGTGAAGACGACAGTTGATGCCTTAAAGGAAGCCAACCTTGGCACCGATGAAGAACCAAGACCCACCTACCTAAGTGCTTTACTTGAAGCTGATGAGGAGAGCGCTTATATTGAGTTACTCAAAGAGTCCAGGGATGTCTTCGCTTGGAGTTACAAAGAGATGCCTGGCTTGGACCCGAAAGTAGCACTCCATCACCTTGCAGTCAAAAATGGTGCTCGCCCTGTTAAACAAGCTCAAAGGCGCTTTAGGCCGGACTTGGTTCCCCTAATTGAAACTGAAGTTAACAAACTCATTGAAGCTAGATTTATTCAGGAAGTTAAATACCCAACATGGGTTTCAAGTATTGTCCCTGTAAGGAAGAAGAATGGCCAGATTCGAGTATGCATTGACTTCAGGGACCTCAATAATGCGTGTCCCAAAGATGAATTCCCACTTCCTATTCCAGAGCTGATGATCGATGCTATTACTGGTTATGAGGCAATGTGTTTCATGGATGGTTCGTCGGGCTATAACCAAATTCGCATGGCACCAAAAGATGAAGAGCTTACTGCATTCCGCACTCCCAAGGGTATTTATTGCTACAAGGTAATGCCTTTTGGCTTGAAGAATGCTGGTGCTACTTACCAAAGGGCTATGCAGAATATTTTTGATGATCTTCTCCACAAGAATGTCGAATGCTATGTTGACGACTTGGTGGTGAAATCAAGAGAGAAGGGCGACCACATGAAAGACTTGAGGATGGTATTTGAATTGCTCCGGAGGTACCAACTTAGGTTGAATCCGCTGAAATGTGCCTTTGGAGTTACTTCTAGAAAGTTCCTTGGTTTCATTGTCAGACATCGAAGGATCGAAATTGATCAAGCCAAAGTGGATGCCATTTTGAAAATGCCTGAGCCTCGAGATATCCATGAATTGAAAAGTCTGCAAGGAAAGCTAGCATACCTTAGAAGATTCATATCAAACCTGGCTGGGAGGTGCCAACCATTTAGTCGTCTCATGAAGAAAGGCGTTCCTTTCAAGTGGGACCAAGCTTGTAGCAATGCCTTCGAAAGTATCAAAACCTACTTGATGAAGACTCCAGTTTTAGCAGCTCCTATACCTTGGAAGCCATTGATACTATACATTGCGGTGCAGGAAAGGTCTGTTGGAGCATTATTGGCCCAAGAAAATAGTGAGGGGAAAGAAAACTCTCTTTACTACTTGAGAAGGATGATGACACCTAACGAGTTGAACTATTCGCCAATTGAAAAGTTGTGTTTGGCGCTAGTCTTCTCAATTCAAAAGTTGAAGCACTACTTTCAAGCTGATGTTGTTCGTCTTGTTTCTAAAGCAAATACCATCAAGTTCGTGATGTCAAAACCTGTTCTTAGTGATCGACTAGCGAGATGGTATCTCCAATTTCAACAATTCGAGATATTTTACATCCCTCAAAAGGCTATAAAGGGACAAGCATTGGCAGACTTCTTGGTAGATCATCTGATACCTGATGACTGGGAGCTAACTGATGAACTACCTGATGAGGACGCAATGGTCGTTGAAGTTCAACCTCCATGGAAGATGTACTTTGATGGTGCTGCGCATCGTGGGGGAGCTGGGGCTGGGGTAGTATTTTTCACTCCCCAAAGAGAAGTCTTGCCCTACTCCTTCACCTTGACACAACTCTGTTCCAACAATGTTGCTGAGTATCAAGCCTTAATACTTGGGCTTGAAATGGCCGTTGATATGAAGCAATTGCAATTGTAAGTCTTCGGTGACTCCCAGTTAGTGGTCAATCAGCTTTTGGGTAGTTACGAGGTTAAGAAGCCTGAACTACGCCCATATCATGATTACGCTAAAAGGTTGATGGGATGGCTCGGTGATGTGACTATTCAGCATGTCCCAAGGAAAGAAAATAAGAAGGCTGATGCTTTAGCTGCTCTAGCTTCATCATTAGCCCTGCCAGACCAAGCGCAAGTTACCGTCTGCCAAAAATGGGTAGTACCGCCGCCAAATGAGGTTGAAGGTGAAGAAAACGAACTCAAGCATCTTGTTGCTGTTTCTGAAGTTGAGAAAGAAGAATGGCGACAACCCATCATCGACTACTTATGCTATGGGATACTTCCAGAAAATCCGAGGACAAGGACTGAAATCCGCCGTCGTGCACCTCGCTTCCTTTACTACAAAGATACCCTATACAGAAGATCATTTGAGGGAGTACTCTTGCGATGCTTAGGGGAAGATGAAGCACTCCAAGCTTTGCAAGAAGCGCATTCCGGGGTATGTGGGTCACACTAGTCTGGACCAAAGCTGCACTTCCATATAAAAAGGATGGGATATTATTGGCCAACGATGGTAAAAGATTGCTTGGACTACGCTCGAAGATGCAAGGCTTGTCAATTCAAATGCGAATTTTATTCATCAACCTCCTGAAGTGTTGCACCCGACTGTTGCATCCTGGCCATTTGACGCTTGGGGATTGGATGTTATTGGACCACTGCCAAAGTCCTCTGGTGGGCACCTATACATCTTGGCTGCAACTGACTACTTCTCAACATGGGCTGAAGCTGTTGCTCTTAAGGAAGTAAAGAAGGAAAATGTTGCAAGTTTCATCCGAGTAAACATTATTTATCGCTTTGGCATTCCTCGTTACATAATAACGGATAATGGAAAGCCATTCGATAATAGGTTGATGAACAAGATTTGTGATCTCTTTGGCTTCAAGCAACGTAACTCTTCGATGTACAATGCTGCCGCCAATGGTCTAGCTGAGGCATTCAACAAGACTCTATGCAACTTGTTAAAGAAAGTCATCTCCAAATCCAAACGAGATTGGAATGACCGTATGGAAGAAGCTCTATGG
>NW_017695677.1:0-3511 GCF_001879085.1 Nicotiana attenuata
TCCGCCATTTTCATCTTTTGAAAGAAGGCTTCCGCTTCTTCAGCACTCACGGGCTTCGTAGAGGGGAAGCGCTTTCTAGTGGCGTTGTTCACCTCTTCCAAATTGAAATACTTTTCAGCTGGGTTATTTTCTTGAACTTCTCCTAAGATTCTTTGCCCTTATAGGTCACCACTGATTTATTGTAATTCCAGGGCACAGCGGCAGGATTTGTCATAGGCTTCTGTGGCGCGCGGCCAATAACCACGGGCTCACTCAGCCTTGGTGGATTAATTGGCCCTCGCATCACATAAGCTCCCTTGGGCACATACATTTGGGTTGTCTTGTTCAGCTGGAATCTCCTGGGAGGACTAAAAGTCATCTGCTTTTCTTTGCGGCCTCGAGGGACATAGAGAACAACATCTTTGGGAGGCATTGCCCCAGTTTCAACTTCAATTTTCTTCTCCGACTTTGGAGGGGTGGTTTTGTTCTTTTTCTCCCCTTTGTCTTGCTTCGGGGCAGCTTTTGGTTTCCTTTCCACATCAGCGATGGCAATGATGGCCTTCAACGCTGGGTCAAATTCCTTGTCCTCGCCAATCATTCCGATTACCGGCCCGTTGTTGTGGGCTGGCAGTGGGTTGTTCGTCACATTGGGAATATCTTCATCCCTTAGCACTATCTTCCTTTGTTCTGTCAAATTCTCCACAGCTCTCTTCAGAGTCCAGCAATCATCTGTGTCATGCCCTTCTACCCCAGAATGATAGGCGCATCGGGCACCAGCTCTGTAAGCGGGTAAGGCCGGGTTTTGCCTAGTTTGAGGAACAGGCTGTAGCAGACCCATTTGAACAAGCTTTGGAAATAGGCTGGAGTAGGATTCGCCGATTGGTGTAAAATTTGGCCTTCTAGGTGGTTCACGAGGGGGAAAATTGTTTTGTAGAGGACGGGGATTGTAGTGGTTTTGGTAAGGAGGCTGATTTCTAGGAAATGGAGCTTGGTTCCGGTTGGCTTGTTGCTATGGCCGGACATAAGGTTGAGCATTCATGAACGTGTATGGATGAGGAGCATAGGCCATGTCTTGGTGGGGGTAATAGTGCTGCGGGGTCCTTTCTGGGAGAAGGGATCTGGGAGCACGGTGTTTTCTTGCACCCGACGCTGCCATGGATGTTTGTTCCTTTTTCTTGCCCTTCGCTATTCCTCCAGACCCACCCTGAATGGCTTGGGAGGTAGCTCTGATAGCGGATTGGCTTAGAATTCGACCCATTTTCAACCATTTCGCCAATCTTAATGGCTTCAGCGAACGGTTTACCCATAGCGGACATCATATTTTGGAAGTAGTCGGCTTCCTGAGCTTGAAGGAAAACTGTGACCATTTCGACCTCATCCATCGGAGGCTTTACCCTAGATGCCTGCTCACGCCATTTAACTGCGTACTCTCGGAAGCTTTCCGAGGATTTCTTTTTCAAGTTTGTCAGTGAGTTCTTATCTGGAGCAATATCGATGTTGTACTAGAACTGCCTGACGAAGTCTCTAGCAAGATCATCTCAGATGTGCCAGCGAGATATATCTTGGTCCATGTACCACTCAGAGGCGATGCCAACCAGACTTTCTCCGAAATAGGCCATGAGTAGTTCTTCCTTTCCTCCGGCTCCTTATTGCAATATCTCTTTAGATGAGCAATAGGATCACCGTGCCCATCGTACTTCTCAAATTTTTGGGTTTTGAATCCCAATGGTAAGTGCACATGGGGGAACATGCATAAATCGGCATAAGACACACTTTTCTGCCCACTCAAGCCTTGTATGTTCTTGAGGCTCTGCTCCATACTCCTCATCTTCTTCATAATCTCTTCTTGCTCAGGAGTTTTGGTAGTCTTTTCTTGCCCCGTAGTAAACTCAAATTGGGGTGGCTGAGGATAAGTATAAGTGGGAAACTGAGGAGGTTCCATTTGTAAGGGGGGTGTTTGAAGGTGAAAGCTAAGGGGTCAAAACTGGGCCTAGGCAGTGTAGGCTGTGCCGTGGCCTAGCATGGGGGAGCGGTGAAGATATTTGACGCTGCACCGGACATGAACACCTGGGGGCGAACCTCAGAAGGTATTCCCACGAAATGAGCTGAGATAGTTGGATGTCCTAGTGGGGTATTTGGGTGACTGGTTGGAACATTGGAGGTACCCCCTGATCTAGGAAAGAGTTCGGGGAATCCCGGGATTGCGCTTGGCGGCTCTCTTCCATTTGCCCTAGCGTCCCACATTTCCATAACCCGAAGACGTAGGATTATGTTTTCTTCGGCAGCTGCTGATTCTGAGGTCGGGATGCCCGAGATTGGGCTATCATCCGTGTTGGGAATTGTTGGCAGAGTCTTTTCTGAAGACATTCCGATGCTCCCCTTTGATCTAGTAAAGTATGGGTGCGAAGCCAGGTTACCACAAAAACCAACCACCGTTCTATAAAAAACCTGAACTGATTATTAACAGCAGCAAACGGTTAGTTTGAGACAAATAACAGATAGGTAATCGCACGTTGGGGGTATGATGCACCTATACAGTTAAATGTATTTCTACATGCTTTGCAACAGTTGCATGCTTCATCCCGGCTTTACTTATTCTTCCCCATTTTTCTTCTTTCCACTTTCACTCTTCCCTTTTCATCTCTCTTTTTGTTTTTTTTCTTTTCTTTTCTTCTCTTGCCCCTTTTTATCTCATTTTTTTTACTTTCTTTTCTTATTGGAGCTATTCACAAAATTAATAACCGGATCCGATGAGGATTGCCTACGTATCACGACGCCGCGTGAATCAGATCATTACGTAGTTCAAGAAAATAAAAGCGAAAAGTAAGGAAATAAATTTTTGGGAATTTTTGATTTTTCATTAATAAAAATTCTATTACGAAAGATTTCAAACTACTCAAAAAACTACCAATAGACTCAAAATAAACCAAAATACAGACTCAATACATGAAAATCAGAAATACATTAAAGCTTCAACTCCTGGGGCCCGCGGGGCATCATTCGCCCTCGCCACGGGCCTATGTGCGAGACCCCCTTGTAGCCGCTCCAAATCGCTCATTATCTGGCGGACGAATGTCATCACTGCAGCGAAGAAGGTGGTTCGGGTCATATCCTCACATGCTTGGGATTTTGCGACGATGTAGTCGGCAATAGCCCTAATCCTTTCTCGAATCCTACCCTTTTCCTAAAGTAGCCGCCCGATTTGCTGATTTCGGGCTTCTAACACTTGAGAGTCGTGATGGTGTTGATTTTGCAACTGTTGTATTCCTTCCTCCATCTGAGCCATCAAATCATAACAGTGTTCCCTATCAGCTTTGAAATCTTTAGCCTGCTTGGCTGCCTCATTCCCAAGAGTGGTTACCTTTCTTCTCAAGCTAGTGATTGTCCCTTCATACTTTCTCTTCATTTGTTGCACAAACTGTGTCCGACCTTTTGCATTTTCCGCTAATTGAGCCCGGGCCTTTGCTAGACTGGCCTCAGACTTTTCTAGGTCATCTTGACACTCAAGGGCTTTCTTTTTCAGACTGCTTAT
>NW_017695678.1:0-3511 GCF_001879085.1 Nicotiana attenuata
GCTATACCATGAATAGGGGGCCACCGACTTTGTCTTGACATCAAAACGTTTTTTCTTCACCTCCAAATCCCTAAAGTACATGGACAGAGTGTTCGGGAAGGGGTAGTTTGTGTTGGTCTCCTGTCCGACTGTAGAGATCACCCTCGAGATGATGTTGCTCACATTGAGAGGAAGCCCGACCATGATAGATGCCACAAGAACAGCCCGGGCAAGAGGAACTGAGTGATCATGTGTGGAGGGATCAAGTCTACTACAAACGAATGTCAACCAACCCTTTGCCTCAAAATTGAATGTGTTCCGTAGAATCTTCTCCCCTGCCTTCAACCATTTTGGAACAGTGCCCGGGGCTGCCAAGTACTCGACCAACTAGGGATGCACCTCCTCACCCATTGCTAGCTTCGCCAAGTATTCTGTTTCATCCTCCTCTTTGAACCCCAAATATTCATTCAAGGACTTCCCATAAAAAACCACCATTTTATCCCGCACCTTTGTCGCTTTGTGTCTTTAACCACATGAGAAACATTGCAATAGAACTCTTTTACCATATGCTCATTGGCATCAATAAACCTCTCCTTGAAGAAGCCCCAGCCATCTCTAGTACGGAATTGCTCTTGCACCTTTGGGTTGAGAGGTAGAAGATCACTGTCAATGAATTGTCTCTCCGGGATCAATTTTCTCACGGGCCACCACTCTCTAAATTTGTGGAACGCTATCTCACTCACAAATCTGTCTGCCCAGGCTTCAGGTTTTCTGGTTCGATCAACTCCCCCGACTTGAGGCTCACCTCCCTCACCATATCCTGCACTCTCCCCAGATAATGAAGCTATGGGAGAGGTGGAGTATTGTTCTTCACTTCTTGCTACGGACTCATCAGACGAATCCGAAATTACGTTGATCGGTCTCTTGGAGGTGGGTGAAGGTGAAGGAGTGTCATGTAATTGGAATGGGTCAGAGGTGTGAGTGGGGGCTGATTCTGAGGTGATGCTCCGGGAGGGTGCATACTCACTCCCCGAAGAGTGGGAGGCAGCCCTATCAGCAGCCCGTATCAGCTTACGGGTCTTTTTAATGTTTGCCCGGGCCTGGGGAGTGAGTTTAGCAAGTCTCTTTCCCTTTCCCCCTCGGGAGGAACCACCTCTCCCGGGTTGTTGCTGTTCTTGACTTCCTTGTTTCTTAACCATGATCTGCAAAAATACACGTCTAACATTGTTAGTTTAAGCACATGCTGGGAATTAGATGAGTCACACAGGAGGGGAAAACACAGTTAATTTGCATTACACAGAAGCTATACGCAGGGACGCAGATCGCGTAGGTCTGGAGCGCGGACCGCGCAGGGCATATGCCCCTGGTGGAGCTCTCTGAATCCCCCCAACGCGGTCCGCACTGATATGGACCGCGGCCGCATTGGGCCAGCGCGGACCGCGCAAAAATATGACGCGGCCGCGCTGGTTAAAGTAGGCACCACAGAAGAAACTACGCGGACCGCGCAGAAAAGATGCGCGACCGCGCTGGGCCATTTAATTTAACTGTGCTAGGGTTTAGCATTTTGGTCCATTTTTCATCAAAGTCCTAGTTGTCCCTACTCAATTACTCATATTGAAGTTCATGCCCAATGTTCAAGATAAACACAAAAAAGCTAAGCGAATCATTAAACCTAAGAAAAATGAGAAGAACATAAGAAGTCATACTACTGGGAAGCAAGCACAATAACTAAAAATTAAAACTATGAATGAAATTAGCAAGGAATGTTACCAGGTGTTATGAAGATTCAACTATTTGAAGCAAAGGTCTCAGTGAATAGTAAAAATTTAAGCCTAGGAAGTCAAAGTGCGTAAAGGGTAAAATGAGGCCTAGGGTCTCTATTTATAGAAAAATTGTGGGACCCATCACCTACCTACCAGCGCGGCCATGCAGAAATGGACGCGGACCGCGCTGGATTTCATTCTTACACATTGAACTGAGCGTCCCACGCGGACCGCACTGTTTTGTTACGCGGCCGCATGGGAAACTTCAGAGAGCATGAACATTTGGGCCTTCCCAGCGCGGACCGCACAAAAGTGCTCCGCGGCCGTGATGGCAACTTCAGAGACTCACTATCTCATTGTACCAGCCTACGCGGACTGCACTGTTTTGTAGCGCGGCCGCGTTGACAAACTTCAGAGAGCTGACATTTTTTTGTTGCTTTTGTTCTGCACTGGTTCAACATTATCCCTGTAACATCTCACAAACCATTAGCTAAAAAAAATCCTAGTCTATGAAGAAAATCAAAGAAATAGAAAAAGACATGGGTTGCCTCCCAAGAAGCGCCTGATTTAACGTCGCGGCACGACGCATGTTACCATCTCATCATTTCAAATGAAGGAGTGCCACCACGTGGCTGTCATCAATCTTCCCCAAATAATGCTTCACGCGATGCCCACTAACCCGGAATACCTCACCATTTTTGTTTTTGAGATCAAGAGCACCAAAAGGAGTCACAAATACCACTTCAAAAGGGCCACTCCACTTAGACTTGAGTTTGCCCAGAAATAACCTCAAACGGGAGTTGAAAAGAAGAACCATATCACCAACCTTGAATTCTTTTCCCCGAGCATATTTGTCGTGAAGGTACTTCATCTTGTCCTTGTACAAAGACGAGCTGGAGTAGGCATGAAATCTAAACTCATCAAGCTCATTCAATTGCTCCACTCGGAGATTGGCTGCAACATCCCATTCCAAGTTCAACTTCCTCAATGCCCACATAGCCTTGTGCTCACGTTCCACCGGAAGATGGCAAGCTTTACCAAACACCAACCGATACGGAGACATACCAATTGGAGTCTTGTAAGCCGTCCGATAAGCCCAAAGAGCATCATCCAATTTCTTCGACCAATCGGTCCTATTAGCATTCACCGTTTTGGACAAAATACTCTTTATCTCCCGATTTGAGACTTCCACTTGTCCGCTAGCTTGTGGATGATAGGGGGTGGTCACTTTGTGGTTAACTCCATACTTAGCAAGCAATGAGTCGAAAGCCTTGTTGCAAAAATGGGACCCCCATCACTAATAATGGCCCGAGGAGTACCAAACCTTGTAAATATACTCTTTTTCAAAAATGCTACAACACTTCGGGCTTCATTGTTGGGTAGAGCCATGGCTTCCACCCATGTTGAAACATAGTCCACCGCCACGAGAATGTAAGTATTACCACAGGAGCTCACGAACGGACCCATGAAATCGATGCCCCAAACATAAAAAATATCCACCTCAAGAATTGTATTGAGGGGCATCTCATCCTTCCTGGAAATACCGCCGGCTCTTTGACATGCATCACATCTCTTCACCAATTCACTAGCATCCTTGAACAGCGTGGGCCAATAGAAGCCGCAACTCAAAACTTTTGAGGCTGTCCTCACCCCCCCGTGATGGCCACCATAGGGAGAAAAGTGACAAGCCTCCAATATGCTCATTTGTTCACTTTCCGGTACACATCTTCTTATCACTCCATCCGTGCAAATTCTAAACAAATACGGAT
>NW_017695679.1:0-3511 GCF_001879085.1 Nicotiana attenuata
ATAATCTATATATGCATATATAAGCATATCCCAAGGTTTCATTATTTTTCTTTAATTTTTCCAAGATCTTTAAATCAATTTACTGCCCTATTTTATCAAGAAAACCCCAATAATTGTCACCAAAATTACCATTTTTGGTGATTCATTTATTTGATTTTCATATTTACACTAAAATATAGCTAAGATATTTTTCACACATTTTTACAAATTTATTTTAGTATTTTAAGGATAAAATTGCATAATTGCAATATTAGCCATTTTTTAGGTTTAAACTCGTCTCATGTTTATAAAATGGGATTTTATATTTTTAAACTGATAATTATAAATTATAAATCATTTTAATGCTTTTAATTAGTTTTTAGAAATTTATTTACTTTTTTTTATAAATTAAATGGGGAAAAAGGGCTATTTAACTTATAGCCAGATTTTGTCTCCTAATTTAGCCTAATACCCTGACCCAAATTAGACCAACCCAAGACCCAAGCCCAATCCTAAATCTACCCGACCCAGCCCGGATTAAATCTTGATCGTTGATCAATTTTGATCAACGGTCTAGATCCGCCCTTACCAAATTAAACCAAACGACCCCCCAAGACCCCTCTCATTTCCTCACTCGTCTCTAGCTCTCTATCTCTGGTTCTCTCTAGAACCTTCCCCCTTCCCCTCTGCTCTGATAAGCCTCACTCAACTTCTCCGGTCACCTCCTGGCCTGAATCTATGGTGGTCTCACCACCTACCGGCCCTCTAGGGTTCCTACACACCTGTTCGCTGAGGTTTCATGGTCTGAACACGAAGGGCTTCATCCAGACCTTGTTGGTTCAAGTTTTATGGCCATCTCCGGCCTTGCTCCGGCAAGCCATGTCTGTTTCGAGCCTGGCTTCGATTCCTCCTGCTTAGATCAACAGCTATCCAAGCCTTTCTCACCGTTTGGTTTCCTCTGAAACCCTAGTTTTTGAGGTTATTCTATTTTCTCTAGATCTGTTCTAGATCCGTGTTTTCCCTGAACTTTTAAACAATCTCTTGGTATTTCTTTCAAAAGTTATGCTTTCAAAACCTTTATATTTTTTCCGATTTAGGGTTTTTCTTTTTTGAGTTATTCAGATGTTTCTTCTACTGTGTTCTTTATATGTTTCTCTACTGTGTTCTTTATATGTTTCTTTATTGTGTTCTTTATATGTTTCTTTTTGAGTTCTTTGTATGTTTCTCTATTGTGTTCTTTATATGTTCCTCTACTGTGTTCTAGTTAAGTTTCTTCTAATATGCTTCTTAATATGCTTTTCCCACTGTTCTTATTAGTTTCTTACATTAGGTTTCTTATCAGCTCTTCTACTATGCTTCTTTGAGTCCCTCTACTGTGTTTCACATGTTGTTCTTTTACTATGCTTCTCATGAGTTCCTTTCTGAGACCTTTGGACCTGTTTCGACTAGTATCTTTTCTTTGATTACTTGTCCTCTCATCTCTGCACTCGATTGATGGTAAAACCCTAGAACTTGGGGGTTCATCCGAGTTTGAGAACATTGGCTGTGTGATATGTTGTTTCTTCATCTTTGGAATTGTCTAATTTCAGATACCTTAACTATTTCGAGTTTCTGAATTTGTTTCATCTGTTTCTCAACCTTGAAATTCTTGTTTCAACCTCTGTTTCTTTAAGCAATTCTGATTTTCTACTAAACTCTTCTAAGGTCCTTATACTGGACCCTTTGTATGCTAGTTGATACTATATCTTCTACATTGCTGACCTATGTGACTACCTACTGATTTTGCAATGGCATGACGTTTTTCTTTGCCCTAAATTCAGCTTAGCTTGTTTGTATGCTCTTTATATGTGCTGAACTTCCCTCTAAAATGGCTTTCAATTTTGATTAATTTCATATTTCCTTCTGTATAGGTTTGATTGATTTCTTTCCTTGTTTGTTGATTTCCCTGTGACTCGATTTAAGTTAAAAACTTTCCTCAGCTTTTCTGACTTGGTTCATTCATGGACCAGTGATTACAAAAAGTCTGATCCTTGATTTACTGTCTACTAATTGATTTTTCTTACCTTATTTATATAACCGTGTATTTCAAAGTTCTGCCCTTAAGTAATTTCTTATGTATTTACCTCTAATTGCCTACTTGGCACAAGATGCTTGTTTGATCTCTTTCCTTAAATAATTTTCTTGCTCAGTCCGAATTTCTTAATTAAAGGAAGTCTTGTACTGATTGATTTTAATTGATACCCAGTTCCTTAATTGGTTTCTTACCTTATTTCTGCCTGTTTTTCACACTATAAAATACACGACTCTTTCATTAACAAATAATCACCGGTCTATCAAAACTTATACTTACACTCAAAAAAGTATTCTCTCTTGTTTGCTTATACTGTGGCCTATTACAAGACCTGTTGCTTGCTTTCTCTCTATTTGTTTCCTTGAAACTGGTATGTCCTGATTTAAGTTTCAGCACCACAACAATGTGTTTATTTACTGCTTTTGTATCCCTGTTTACTGCTTATGTATAGTTCAACACTCATTCTAGCTTATTGATTTCTTTCTGCCTGTTCTATTATGAATCCCAAACCCCTACCCCCTATGTATTTAAGCTATGGTTTAAGGCATGGCAATATGCAAGGTATTGTCCATGAATTGAACTTGATCCCTTGGGGATCCTAGCCTCTAACAGTATGTGTTCTGGAAGGCTTACAGGTGTGCTAGCACTCCCCATTGTCGAGCATGCCTAAAGTCTGCCTTTGCCTAAGCGACAAGCTTTTTACAATCCCCTATTCCCCTGAATCCCCTTGTGTGTGCTTATCTGTAGTTGATTCCCTCTTCCTTTTCCCTTTTAGCACTCTATTCTGCACTTGCTCACTTTCTTAGTCTTTAAGTTCTGCCCCCCTCTAGTGAGCCTTACCCTGGACCCTTTGAGTTCCCTCTGAACTTAGACACTTGAGGGCTGGCCCTTCCACACTGCACTTTATCCCAATCTGATAATACATTTGGGTGTGAGCATTGCCCGAAGTCCCTTTGAGGCTCTTAGGGAACTTTGACACACTCAAATGGGAGAAAGGCTTTGGATCATGATCTCTTGGAGTTGATTTACTGCATATTTCAGACATGAAGTCTGAATCAGGCTCTCCTTGGTTGTACTTTTATTTATATTTTTTCTGATGTATTTTTTACTGTAATCTGGGCTGTAATAATTTGTAATAAACTCTTGGGGATGGCTAGTGAAAAGGGCGGGTAACTATGTATGCAAACAGGGTAGATACCATGCCTATAGGAATTTTGAATTCTGCATATGCACGTAGAAATCATGCCTATAGGTCCTTCTAAATTCTTTATATCCATCATTCACGTAGAAATCATGTTCATAGGGTTTTCAAATAATTTCTGCACTTAGATATCATGTTCATAGGCTTTCAAATAATTTCTTCATTCAGAAATCATGCTCATAAGTTTCAAATAATTTCTGCACTTAGATATCATGTTCATAGGCTTTCAAATAATTTCTGCATTTAGAAATCATGCTCAT